>NC_133657.1:137433506-137740927 GCF_009905375.1 Apium graveolens
TGCTTCAGATGCAAATAGTCAGGTCACTGGAAACAGGATTGTCCTCTTCCTAAGAAGACAAACAATACTGGTATATCTCTTTCTCTAGTTACAGAAACATTTATAGTGGCTATATCTACGAGCACTTGGTGTGTAGATACAGGAGCCACTGATCATGTTTGTAATTCTATGTAGGGGTTCCAGCTATCCAGAATGCTCAGAGATGGTGAGATATACGTGTTCATGGGAGATGCTACAAAAGTAGCAGTAGTTGCAATAGGAGTTATTCATTTATCTTTTTGTTCTGATAGGATTTTGGTTTTGAACAATTGTCTTTATGTACCTTCTTTTAGCAGGAATTTAATTTCGGTTTCTAAACTTGCTTTGGATGGTTATAATGTTTGTTTGGATCGTAATGTTTCTATTATGATGAATAAACGAATTATATGTTCTGGTACATTGCAAGACAATTTGTATATAATTAATCCTAGTCAACCTGCACTGCAACTGCAATTTAGGGAATTGAACAACACATCTTCTAACTCTACTAAAAGAAAGGAACCTTCTAGTTTGAACCAAACATATCTTTGGCACTTGAGATTAGGTCATATTAACTTGAGGAGGATTCAAAGACTGGTAGTAGACGGGCCTTTAAGCTCATTGGCAGTGGAGCCATTTCCAGTTTGTGAATCCTGCTTGGAAGGTAAAATGACTAATAGGCCTTTCAAGGAAAAGGGGAATAGAGCCAAACAAGTATTAGAATTGGTTCACTCTGATTTATGTGGACCCATGAATATCCAAGCAAGAGGTGGTTATGAATATTTCGTCACTTTCATTGATGATTATTCTAGATATGGGTACGTTTATTTGTTGCGCCGTAAGTCTGAGTGCTTTGATAAGTTCAAAGAGTACAAAGCTAAAACGAAAAAGCGACTTAATAAAAGTATCAAGTCACTACGATCAGATCGTGGTGGCGAATACTTGCTTGGAGAATTTAGGGAATATTTATCAGAAAATGGGATAGAATCCCAGTTAACTGCACCAGGCACACCCCAGCAGAACGGTGTAGCAGAGAGAAGGAACCGGACTCTTTTAGAGAGTGTTAGATCGATGATGAATTATTCGGATTTACCCAAGTCATTTTGGGGACATGCCTTAGAGACAGCAGCTTATCTTCTGAACTTAGTACCTTCTAAGTCGGTTCCTAAAACCCCCTTAGAATTGTGGACCGGGGATAAACCGAGTCTAAGACATATTCGAATATGGGGTTGTCCAGCACATGTGCTGAACAAGAACGCGACTAAGTTAGAATCTCGTACAGAAGTAAAGTTTTTTGTAGGCTACCCCATGGGAACGAAAGGATATTTATTTTATAGTCCGAAGAATCGGGATGTCATTGTTAGCACCAATGCAAGATTCTTGGAGGAGGACTATATAATGAATCACAAACCCATGAGTAGTGTCATTTTAGAGGAACTAGTGGGAGGGACAAATAATACCCATGAAGCTGTAGTACAAGTAGAACAACCACAACATAATGTACAACCTGTCACTAATACCGCACCAGTGCCTCGTCGTAGTGGGAGGGTTGTTCAACAGCCTGATAGATTCATGTTTTTGGGAGAGTCTTCAGACTTGGTCCCTGGTGAACATGATGATGATCCCCGTAAATACGAAGAGGCAGTACAAGACAAAGATGCAGATCTTTGGCAAAAGGTGATGGAATCTGAGATAGAATCAATGTATTCTAGTCAGGTTTGGGAGCTCGTGGAACCACCCAAAGGTATAAAACCTATTGGATGTAAGTGGATCTACAAGAAAAAGAGGGGATTAGATAAAAAGGTGAAAGCCTGGAAAGCAAGACTTGTTGCGAAAGGGTATACTCAGAAAGAAGGTATCGATTATGAGGAAACCTTTTCACCGGTAGTCATGCTTAAGTCAATCCGTATTCTTTTATCTATAGCAGCTCATCTCGATTATGAGATTTGGCAAGTGGATGTCAAGACAGCTTTTCTTAATGGAAGTCTTGAAGAAAGCATCTATATGCAGCAACCAAAAGGATTCATTAAGGAAGGCCAAGAGCATCTGGTATGTAAGCTTAAGAGGTCTATTTATGGACTTAAACAAGCTTCTAGAGACTGGAATATTCATTTTGATCAGGCAGTCCAGTCATATGGATTTGATCAAAGTCCAAGCGAATCGTGCGTGTATAAGAGAAGTGAAGGTAATGCAGTGGTTTTTCTAGTACTATATGTAGATGATATTTTACTCATTGG
Organism: Apium graveolens; assembly: GCF_009905375.1. NCBI lineage: Eukaryota > Viridiplantae > Streptophyta > Magnoliopsida > Apiales > Apiaceae > Apium > Apium graveolens. Next base: position 137,435,762 of record NC_133657.1, read on the forward strand.
AAATAATGTTGAGATGTTGTCATCAGTAAAGGCATGGTTGTTCAAACAATTTGACATGAAGGACTTAGGTGAAGCGGCATACATCCTTGGGATCAAAGTTATAAGGGATCGCAAGAAAAGGATGTTGGCTTTATCTCAAGAGCCCTACATTGATGAAGTATTAGCTCGTTTTAACATGCAGAACTCCAAGAAAGGTTTTTTACCTTTTAAGCATGGAGTTGCTCTATCTAAGAAGCAGTGTCCTTCGACACCTAAGGATATAGAGAGCATGAAAGCAGTTCCTTATGCTTCAACATGTGGAAGCTTAATGTATGTTATGTTATGTACGAGGCCTGACATCTGCTTTGCTGTAGGCATGGTTAGTAGATATCAGTCGAACCCAGGTCATGAACATTGGAGTGCAGTAAAAACTATACTCAAGTACCTGAGAAGGACTAAGGAGTATATGTTAATTTATAAGGCCTCAGATCTATTTCCTTTGGGATATACTGATTCAGATTTCCAATCAGATAGGGATAAGAGGAAATCAACCTCGGGATATGTTTTTACTTTGGGAGGTGGAGCCGTTATATGGAGGAGTGTAAAGCAGAAATGCATTGCAGACTCCACCATGGAGGCCGAGTACGTGGCGGCCTCTGAGGTTGCCAAGGAGGCTGTATGGTTCAGGAACTTCCTTTTGGACTTAGATGTGGTACCTAATTTGTCTAGGAGCTTGACGGTGTATTGTGATAACACTGGTGCTGTGGCAAATTCAAAGGAACCGCGAGACCACAAAGCAGCTAAACATATTGAACGTAAGTATCATCTCATACGAGGAATCATAAAGTGAGGGGATATAGTTGTGGCTCACATATCATCAGAAGACAACCGAGCAGATCCTTTCACAAAGAGCTTGCCAACCAAGGTTTTTGACAAGCATGTGGAAGCAATAGGAGTCAGATGGATGGACACATAGATTTTTATGTAATAGTGGATTAAATAAACAGTGATGTACACATAGAATATTTTGAGTATAAGTGGGAGATTGTTAGTGTATACTGAAAATATTTATTTGAAGTATGTACATTTATTTCTGGCCAGTTTATTTGAGAATCATTTGAATGTTTACATGTTGTCTAATATTATATATTGTGAACAATCTAGTATCAAATGGGATACAGAATATTAGATTGTTAAATACGGTTATATAATATAATAAGGTTCACAGCACAGGTGGTGTTGGACAATCCACTGGTATGACTGTAGTATTATTTAGATTAGTTTATATTGACTAATAAATAATACTAGTATACTTTGTGTATATTGAACAGGATCAAATTTAGAATTGTTCAGTTAATACTGATTAAGAAGGAGAACTAAGATTCTATGTTATTATTAATGCTTAGGTTCTTAATCCGGAAATAGTAATTGACACGTGTATATTATTTACATGCTTTGATTTATATATGAAATAATTCTTTTGAATTATATCATTATATTTTGGGTGATGGAATTATATACATGATGGATATTATTTATTGAAGGAATCCATGTCCTGATAATATTCGGGTTAATGATGTCTTCTGAAAGCTCAAAAAGATTTAATTATGTGAAACCCTGCAGGTGGAATTTATTCTGGCATAATTAAATAAAGGTTGAGTGGATGATCAAGGATAAAAGATATTAATTAAATAAATTATCAGTTATTTATTTAATTAATGGACATATGATATTTTAAACATGGGGAATTTAATAAGCAAATAATATTGGAACCGAATTAATTAAATTACGGTATTAGGAAAGGTAGTGCACATATTAATTCTTTAGTGGATTGAATTAATATTTAATTACATTGGGCTAGGCTCAAGATGTAATTAGAAGGACCAACCTAATTATCCATGGTCCCTATTGTAGCCTATATATATTCTTATTCTCTTCTTACTTGGAATTGTGTGAAAACATATTGTAGCCACCAAGGAGCAAGAAGAGAGGATAACTTGAGAAGATGGAGGCCACACTTCGCTCAAGGGAATTTAGGAATACAATAGAAGAGCGTGGAATGAACCATTAACAAGGTAATCCTCTTTTCGTAATCTTTATCGTAAAACGTAGTAACACCCTAAGTCCGTGGTTCCCAACAGTCATGGGTAGGCCCTCACTAGGCCTTGGTTGGCCCTAGTTAGAGGGAGTATAAGAGGTGTTTTTCCAGCCATAGTTCAAAGGAATTGAGTTAGAATAATGTGTCACAAGTTAGTGCAAAACAGGACACTTTTCTGTCTAGAAAACAGGGGAACCATGGACTTTAAGCTTAGGCCTAGGGAGGCCCAAGCTAGGCCTTTGAGTCATACTAAGTTTGGGAGTTACCTTATGATCAGAAGAGTCTAGTGTAGAAGTTTGGGAGGTAAAATTGAGGTGTAATGGTGTCAACCGTACTCAAGAAACCTTTGATGTCATCCTGAAATCACTATAATGAGCATATTCACTTAACATTTAATTTTAGAGCACTTATGAGTGAGGCCTAGGTTGACCATCATAGTTGTAAGATAGTATAAAGTCAGTATAGTGTAGGACCTACGTCAGGGTCAATAGGAACTTGATGGTTTAGAAAAGGCACTTCGAGTTATGAGGTCAATATTAGGAGTTTTGACTAATTTAGCATAACTAAGTGATTTAAGTAAGTGGAGTGAGATCATCCAAGCTTAGTGATGTAATATAGTGTGTTGATATATTATTATGTACTTAAAAATGTTATGTGAGCATATGTGGCTATGTGAACTATTATGCTTATAAGGTAATTGTAAGCATGTATGTGTATATAGGCCTAAGTGCCAATGTGCTTAATTTTGGTTTATAATTAGGTTGAGTTGGTAAGAATATATTATAATGAGGTTATTATTATTTTTTGTAGGCTCGTGAGATGAGGGTAATCTTGCCATTAAAGTCGAGTAAAGCTCTCAGTTGCTCCTACCTGCCAGTCAAGTCAAGCCTTTCTCAAGGCAAGTGTTTCAACCTACCTTTTGTTTACACTACAAGTGTGTGCTAACCCAGCTTTTATATATGATGCAAGTATTCTGAATCACCTTGATATATATATATTCATGATCCAAGTGTTTCAATTCTATCTTTCGTATTATATGCAAGTGCCATGAACCTTCAAGTATCTATTGCAAGTAGTTTAACTTTACTTCAAGATTGTTATGCAAGTAATTCAAAAGTCATACCATGCTAGTATACCAAAGTAATTGTGATGTTGAACCCTGTATAAGTTATACTCAGTAACCTTATCTTGACACCTAAAAGTCAGTTACTCCTTAAAATTGTTCATGATTACTTGATAACTCTATTCTTACCCCTAGACCATGATACCCTGTTATACTTTGAATTGATGCTTACCTCCTTTATATTTTAATACCTATGTCTTATCTGGAACCACTACATTGAACCTAGTTTGACCTAACTCTTTTCAATAACCCTGTTAAACTTCATTACCAAGTCCTTAAAAATCTTGTTTAATATTGTAATCTCTTTAAACATTGAATTTCTGATCTATCTAAAGCCAACCTATATAGTTATAACTAACAACTTTAGTTCTTGCACCCTGAGCTAATGTCATGAACTCAATGTAACCCTGATTATTTGGTTAATACCCTTATGTTTAGTGATCAGATTCCTTGTGAATAGAAACCTTACAATCCCATTTGATAAGATATCGGTCTAGTTGATCATGGCCTTAAAATTGATTGAACCCATTCCATGTGCTTCGAAGTTGATCTATAACCCCTGATAAAGATGTTCACTGTTTAAGAATTTAACCATCACTTGGCATCAGTTTTTAAAATAAAAAGTTAAAAGTGGATTTTCAGTCCCAAAGGGGGACGAATGTTTTCTTTAAATAGTGGACCTGGACTGAGATGCAAGTCCTTTCCACTGTTAAATTTTAGGCTTAAAGGTTGCCTAGGGATCCCATTAATGTTCTAGAACCCAGCGAGGTTCAGGATTACTTTGCGGCTGAGCATCGATTGTAATCTGTAGTGTCATAAAATGGTTTTTGATAAAGAAATGGTTTTTTAATTGTTTGTTACAAATAAATGATGCCATCACCCTGAAAGTTTATCTCTTGTTACTATATTATTGGATCATTCATTTCCATGATTATTCTTTCATTCTTTTTTATGAATTATATAGCACTTGTTGAGCATTTGTCTCACTTCTTGATTTCACCCTGATATTTCAGCTAGCAGACATGGTTAGATTCAAGAAGACCGCCGGTAAGACTTGTGATGTGTATTCGTATGTTCGAGCTCAGGTAGTATAGTGACTGTTTTGTGTGAGGATTCAATATTGAAATCAGGTTGTAATAGTAAATAGTGTTGGGCTGTTCCAAACCCTAAACTGTAAGATCTTGGATTATGATGTATTTATTTCCTTTTGATAACTATTGTGATTATTCATATAGTTTCTTTTGTTAAATGGGGTGTGACATAAAGCATCCCATATCTCTTTTCTATCTTACATCCAATAACCTTATTTGACATAACACTATCAAGACCATTGTACAAGATATGTCTGACTTTTGCATCCTCATAATAAATAAAAGATCTTCAAGAGAGTAGTCCTTCTTTTCTTTGTTAACCATCTTTTCTGGTTCTCCTGCAACAGAAACAACTACCTGCATTGGTTTATGAGGACCATCATAAATCCTTCTTAGATATTCAGGATATGTGGCTTCCAATAACATGGCCATCCTGACTTTCCAGATTGGATATTCATGTATCTTCAGGATTGGCACCTTGATGGCTTCATACCTACTCATGTTGCTACTAATTTGTGATGTGGCTGGTGGTGGTGGTTGTGGATTCTGTGTGGCTTCTTTGTCTTCCATTAAAGATTGATTTTCAGATCTTAAACTATTTGTATGTCAACAGCATGCTCTGATACCAATTGTTAGGTCCGTAATCAACCATAGAGGGGGGCTGAATACAGTTTATGCCATCAATTCAAAAAGCTTCAACAGAATCAACAGTTTTTATATTAACAGATAAAAACTGATTAAAACGTACTATCTCAAAAGGATGAAAAAATATCCTTGAGAGCTGCTAGATTATGCGAATGATATAATAATGTTCGTAATGCTTATAGCATGAACCTAATATATGCTTTATATAGAGCACAACTATACAATCAATTAGAAATCCTATTCTATTATAATAAGGAAACCTATTTATTTATGATTGCTTTTGAGATGAAGTCCTTCACCGCCTTGAATTACTGTTTTCCTTTTCCTTCTCGAATATCTACTAAAGTGACAAATCCTGATGACATCATTTGCTGATTATCAAGTACTGATATAAGTACTGATGATGTCACTCTTCAGTAAATACTGATATAAGTCCCAATATGAACTTTTGATAGTTTCTGTCCATATATCATCAATTATATCTAACATATCTTCACCAAACCACTTTGTCAAACTACCTTTAAGAGACCGGTGAAGGAAATTATGAACGATCTCAAAAATTTTCTCGAATACTGATGAACAAGTTGATTTATGTTACATGCATAAGTAATCAGAGTTTAGTGTCTATTTATAAGAATCAATATTTATTAAATTATGCTATTGTATCAAACTGATACCATGTATTCATACTAATTGCTTTCATGATAATTAAAGAGAGTGTTAAATTCTGATAATTTACTCTCTACAGTACTTTGCATGAATAAACTCTGACAGATGGATAAATACTGATATAAGTCATATGTGAGTTAATAAGGGAACCAACGTAACAATGCCAGAATCTGAAAGGGAAAATAGATTTTCTACATTTGGAACCAGTAGAAGAAATTCATAGTGATCCACTACAAAACTCTTATCTTCATGGACCTATATGCTCTTTAGCTGCCCAGTTTAGTCTTTCCACCATATGAATATCTGCTCGTTAAACAACATGTTATGTGTTTGTAATTATTTAAACTTCTGTAATAAGCTTTACCAAAATCCAAAAAAAATTACTAAAAAGAGTTCTAGATTTATAAAACTTACTATGATGAAATTTAAACCAAGCATGAGAAAATTCTTACCTGTTAGTAATATCCTTACCTGTAATTGAATTCTTAGCTCTATTAATTTTATCTTGAACATAGTTTATATCATGCCGCTTGTAATATCCGTAATATATCTTGTAATTATTTTTATCAATAATAATTATTATATGATTATTATGTGAATTTTGGTGAATTATTTGGTAATTGGAATTGATGTTTGGATGTTTATATGTGAAAAAATTTGAGTATTTTAATTTTTATATGTCCAAAATAAAGTATAGATAATTTTGATATTTTTATGGTAATTTATATATTGTTATATGATTTTATAAAGAATTTATAGATTTAGAAAATTATTTTTCATTAATTATAAGCTATTTTATATAACCGAGAATCGTCCAACTTCAACCTTTTTTGCGTTTTTACCGCTCGGAAGTCTCGGTAAAACTCCTTCATAACCTAATATGATTATTCTGAGCATTTTTTGAGTTTTGACTTTTTCTATCCGCAGTACGGTTTGACCCGTGCGGATCCCGATACAAAATTTTTGTTACGATATTCGTTTCGGTGAATTGATAAAACCCGTATTCTCGAGAGACGAGATATTTTGATTAAATTAATACATTATCTTCTTAAAGGGTATATAATAAGAAGCCCGGTTTTGATAATTATCCTAAACTGGTACCAAATTGGATCATTTTTATTATTACTTAGCGGCTAAGTAATTTATTTTCGTATCCAATATGATCCAACGGGGTACTAATATTGTGGCGCCCTCCAAACCCGGGTCAGAAGTTTGGGGTCCACACTCACACCTTATTTATAACCTGTTTATAACAATAATAAAGATAATAATAATATATGCAGCGATCCTACTTACGAACCACCATGGACCGCAACAGGTTAAAGTATGCACACAAGCCAAACACACTAATATATTACAAACCGTTCAAATCCTAACTATTCCAAACTCAAAACTGAGTATTAAACTTTATTACAACTTTTAACACCTTAAATTATCCCAAAAGAAGCCTACTAGCTCAGCTTCCTCAACCTGAACCTGAACCCCTAGCTCTCTCTGGACTGGGGATCCTCTTTACCAACTGGTTCCTTTTTAGCTGGAAAGAATATAAACAACATCGCACAAATGAGATAACTAGGTCAGCAAATCAAAATGACAAAACTGAGAATAAAGATCATCAGATGAACATGATTATAATATCAAGTGAACAATGGATTATGATTTAGAATTGGATATTATACTTTTAATTTAAAAACCAAGGTTAGGCTGCTGATCAGTAACACACTAACCCCGAGCAAGGCACACAGCATTGCTCTAACTACTGGATCCAAGGCACACATTGGCCTAACTTGACCATTATATGGCCTGACCATGAATCTGATCCACAATTTTATAAAAACCATCCAATTCTAACATAATAACAGAATAAGCAATAATAAACAATAATCAGAATCATTAACAACAATGAGTGTTTAACAATGAAACGGTTTCAATCCTTCTAAGGATCAATAAGATAATTTAAAAGCTTGGATGCTGGTATTAAAAGAATTGGATAACAAAGGAATCAACACTTCAGGGTTTCAAATATTTGGGCTTTCAAAGCATAGGATACAATATTTGAGTATATAATTAATTCAGTTTAGTGTTTGGGATTTTGTTTGCATGTATTTGTGGAGTAGTATCGTATACTTGAGGTCCGTGTTTGGGTATACAATAATCAATGGTCTAGAAAGAATAAGGTTCATGGCTCAAGATCAATAACTGGAATCCGGGTTTAGGTTTCTGTGCTTCAAAGCACTTGCAATATCACAGGATTATCAAGTACTACAATATCTCGAGAAAGTTCAGAACACTTGCCTGGTACTAGCTTACTACTCTGCACTCGCTTCCAATCACAATCGTCTTACTCCTCAACTACCTGTTTCCCTTTCCTACGCCTTGCCTCTTCTGCTCACATATCATAAACATCTATCAATAATCGACTCATAGAGTTCTATTCAACACATACTTCTATCTACCCTTCGTTTTACCCAAATCCGATTAACAGATTGAAAGTTATGCAATAATCAAGTAAATACTGAATATATAGACTGATAGTCAATCAACAAGTCACATATAGCACATAATACATCACGTAATCAATGATATATTATTTATAAAGAAGTCTCGGGTCATAAATAGGCTTTCGGGTATTTAAAATGATTTTTAAAACATTTTTCAGAATTAAAACGGGTCGTTGGATCAATTTCGGGTTAATAAACAAGGTTCGGTTGGCCAATTCTGGCTCCGAAACAATTTTATAATAATTATCGAGCCTTGGAAATAATTTAGAATTATATTTTAAAGCTCGAAACTATTTTTCGAAATTTTTAAATCATTTTTAAATAATTAAATCTAATTAAATAATTAACTAAAATCAATTAATAATTAATTAAATCAATTAATCAATTAATTTTCGAATTAATTGACCAATTAATCAATTAAAAATTAACTGAAATTAATTAACTAATTAATTCAGATTTATTTTTGAATTAAAAATAATTTTCAGAATTAAAATACTAATTTTTAGAATTTTCAGAAATTAAAAATGAATTTTTATAATAAAAATAAATAGGAAATCTGATTTTCAAACATTTTTAAAACAGGAATCCTAAATTTGCAAAGTCTGGAAACTTCAGGGACCAAACTGCATCGTTTTCAAAAATATAGGTACTGATCTGTAATTTTCCAGCCCCGTCGCCGGAAAATACAGGGGTGGCCGGAGAACACGTTCCCGGCGTCCTCACCCCACCAACACCTCCAGATCACATCTATAATTCACCAGGAACTTAACCATACCAACAAATCATTCTAATCATCCCTGAGTTGGCCGGAATTTGGCCGTGAAGTTTTCCAGTTTCCGGCGAACTTCGGAAAACTTCAAAAGACAACTTCCTTCTCTACAATCCTCGGTGATTCATGAAACTTATACGACTAGATTGCAAATTTCACAGAGAACACAATCCACTATATCACAACATCAATCTATTCCAGAATAAGAAACCCCCAAATTTCAATTAAGAACATTCATACGGGTTATAAACCCTAATTTTGAAATTCGAAAATCAAACTCAAATTTGAACATGTTATTGAACTCCAAATCAGACGTATAATATATCAAAATCATCAGGAAAACAAGCTTTACAACATGCAGTCATCAAATTATACAAACAATCATCCAAACAAAAATTCATATTTTTAATAAATTTAATTCGAAAATAAATAAATTTCCAGAAAATAAACCTTTGATTCTGCAGTGAAACAAAGCTCAGAATCTGATAGAACACTTCAAATCCTTCGTTTTGGTTACTCAAGCTTTGAAAACAGAGATTGGTAACGCCTTCGTTTTGCTGTTTGATTCATAGAACAGTTTATGTAATTAGGGTTTTTCTCTGAAAATTATAAAATTAACTATCTGCAAATGATTTTGATATGAAACAAAATACGGTAAAAGGCTATTTATAATTATGGAAAATTAGTATCCCGTTGGATCATTCCGGATATAAAACGGTACGTTTATTTATAAAAACTGATCCAAACGGTATCGGTTTTCGGGATAATTATCCAAATCAGTACAATTTGTACTGGGGTCTTGGTCTCAGCGCCTGGTTACACGTACTACGAAGTGATAATTGGGATAGTTTAATAAAAAGCTCCCGTTTATCGAAAATATGGGTTTTATTGATTTACCGAAACGAATATTGTATCGAAAATGTTGCACCGGGACCCGCGCAGAACAAACCGTACGCCGGATCGAAAAAGTCAAAATATGGAATATGCTCGGAATATTACAATTAGGTTAGGAAGGAGTTCTCGGAAGAGTTTCGGGTTCCAAAAACGTAACAACGGTTGACGTCGGTTGGTTCCCGTTTTTATAAAATAGATTTTACATACTCGGAAAAAGATTTTAGAAATTTCATATGATTCATATAAATCCATAAATCAACATAAAAATAATTAGGAAGATATGACAATTATCTATGTTTTATTTTGGACATATAAAAATTAAAATACTCAATTAATATTATTTTTGAATATCCAAGTACAAATATCACTTAACAATTAACTCACAGAATAGATACTGAACACACATAATAATTATTTAATAGAAAAAATAATTACACGATATATCCCGGATATTATATCCTTCCCCCCTTAAAAGGATTCTGTCCTCAGAATCTCCTAATAAAACAAATGAGGGTACTTTTCTCTCATATCACTTTCTAACTCCCAGGTTGACTCTTCAACCTTTGAGTTGAATACTTTATTTCTCAATACTTTCTCCCTTTCCTCTAGAATCTCTATCGGACTCTCTATATATGACAAATCTGCCTGAAGCTATATTGGCTCATATTCTATTACATGCCTGGAGTCTGGATTATATTTCTTGAGCATCGATACGTGAAAAACATTGTGAATGTGCTCCATGTGCGGTGGTGATGCCAACTCATAAGCTACTTTGCCAACACGCTTTAGGATCTCAAAAGGTCCGACATATCTTGGACTCAGCTTTCCTTTCTTTCCAAACCTCGTTAGTCCTTTCCACGGTGATACTTTCAGTAATACCAAGCTTCCTTCTTCAAATTCCATGTCTTTCCTTGACTGATCTGCATACTTCCTCTGACAATCTTGTGCGGCTATTAATCTCTTCTTGATAATTTTAACAACTTCCTTTGTCTGCTGCACCAATTCAGGTCTGAGTATTTTGTGTTCTCCTACTTCGTCCCAATATACTGGAGATCTACATTTGCGTCCATAAAGGGCTTCATAGGGTGGCATCCCAATGCTGGCGTGATAGCTGTTGTTATAAGCAAACTCTACCAGGGGTAAATGCTCGTCCCAACTTCCTTTGAAATCAATAGCACAAACATGTAACATGTCCTCGATTGTCTGGATCATTCTTTCACTTTGGTCGTCCGTCTGCGGGTGATAGGCAGTACTCATATTTAGTCTTGTTCCCAAACATTCTTGAAAACTCTTCTAAAATCTTGAATTAAACCTTGGATCTCGATCAGATACAATAGACATAGGAACTCCATTACGAACTATGATTTCCTTTAGGTACATATGGACTAACTTGTCGAGCGAAAATCTTTCATTTATAGGCAGAAAATGAGCTGACTTGGTAAGTCTATCCACTATAACCCAAATGGCATCATGATTAGCCCTTGTCCTTGGTAATCCAACTATAAAATCCATGGCAATGTGTTCCCATTTCCATTCTGAAATCTCCAATGGCTGTAGCAATCCACTTGGTCTCTGATGCTCTGCTTTAACTCTCTGACAGGTATAACATTTGCTAATCTATTCTGCAATTTCCCTCTTCATATCTGGCCACCAATAATTCTTCTTTAAATCTCTATACATCTTGGTACTTCCTGGATGGATGGCATACCTTGAATTATGTGCCTCCTGTAGAATTTCATTCTGTAACTTTGTCACCGGTGGAATCCAAATTCTAGATGAAAACCTCAGAATACATTGGCCATCTTTCTGCGTGCATAACTCTTCCCCTACCAAATGATTTATATCTTGATCCATTACATCTTCCTGACATTTCTTCATTTTCTCTAATAATTCCGGTTGGAAAATCATACTGTACACTTTTACTTCCTCAGGCTTGCAAACTCCAATCTCCAATTCCAATTTCTGAAATTCCTTATATATCTCTTCAGGTACGGACAACACATTTAACCTTTCCTTCCGACTTAATGCGTCTGCTACAACATTCACTTTACCGGGATGATAATTAATCGAGCAATCATAATCCTTGATCAACTCTAACCATCTTCTTTGCCTCATATTAAGTTCCTTCTGGGTAAATATATACTTTAAGCTTTTGTGATCCGTGAAAATCTCGCACTTTTCTCCATACAAATAATGTCTCCAAATCTTCAAAGCGAAAACTATGGCTGCTAGCTCCAAATCATGAGTAGGATACTTCTGTTCGTGTGGTTTCAATTGCCTTGACGCATACGCAATCACCTTTTCGTGCTGCATTAGAACACATCCTAATCCTTTGTGAGAAGCATCACTATAAATTACGAAATTCCCTTGATCATCTAGAAGTGACAAAACAGGTGTCGTGATTAATCATCGCTTCAACTCCTGAAAATTTTCCTCGCATTTGTCGTTCCATATAAACTTCTCATTCTTTCGTGTAAGCTTTGTTAATGGTTTGGCAATCCTCGAGAAATTTTGAATAAATTGACGATAATATCCCGCCAATCCTAAGAAACTTCTTACCTCGGTGGGCGTTTTCGGTCTCTCCCAATTCGTAATTGCCTCGATCTTTGTCGGGTCCACTTTGATCCCTTCATTACTAACTATGTACCCTAAGAACTGAACTTCCTGTAGCCAAAACTCACACTTCGAGAATTTAGCATATAACTTCTTTTTCCTTAAAATCTCCAAAGCCGTTCTCACATGTTCCGCATGATCCTCTTACGTCTTTGAATAGATTAAAATATCGTCTATAACACAATAACAAACTTATCCAAATACTCCTTGAAAATTCTGTTCATCAGGTCCATAAACACTGTCGGGGCATTGGTCAACCCAAAAGACATCACTAAAAACTCGTAATGTCCATACCTTGTTCTGAAAGCTGTCTTTGGTATATCTTCTGGCTTGATCTTTAGTTGATGATATCCTGATCTTAAATCAATTTTGGAGAAATACTTGGCTCCCTTCAACTGGTCGAACAGATCGTCAATTCTGGGTAACGGATACTTGTTCTTGATCGTAAGCTTGTTGAGCTCCCTGTAGTCAATACACAGTCTCACGCTTCCATCTTTCTTCTTAACAAATAATACCGGGGCTCCCCACGGGGATACACTGGGTCTGATTACTCCTTTTTCTAACAGCTCTTGCAATTGCTTCGCTAGCTCTTTCATCTCAATAGGAGCCATTCTGTACGGGGCCTTGGATACTGGTTCTGTTCCAGGTGCTAAGTCGATCGCAAATTCAATTTCTCTATCTAGGGGAAGTCCTGGTAATTCATCGGGAAATACGTCTGGAAATTCGTTTACAACTGGAATATCTTCAAGTTTTGTTGGCTCCTGACTTTTGTCAATCACATATGCCATGAAATGCTCACATCCTTGTCGTAGTAACTTCTTGGCTTGAATCATCGTTAAGAACTTATTTACTTATTTTTGACCCTTGAACGTTACTATCCTTTCGTCTGGCGTTTTCACCATTACCTTCTTATTTCGACAATCTATCTGGGCATCGTGCCTAGACAACCAGTCCATCCCTAATATAACGTCAAATTCTCCTAACTTAAATGGTATCAAATCTACACAAAATTTACTACCAGAGATCTCAATCTCACAATTCCCATAAACTTGGTTAACAGTTACACGTTCTTGATTTGCTAATTCCACAGTCATTATTTCATTTAAACACTCAACTGACCAATTTAACTTACTAACAAAATCTTGTGAAACAAACGATCGAGTTGCTCCCGAATCTATTAACACTTTGGCACATAAAGAATTCACATTAAGCGTACCTACCACGATATCCGTATCCTGAATAGCATCCTTCGCAGACATATCAAAAACTCTAGCCCTTGGAGTCTCATTCACTGTTGGGGTAGATTCCATAATCCTCAATGCATTACTGACCGGGGCTGGTGTCTTGCAATCCCTGGCCATATGTCCTGGCTTCCCACATTTAAAGCATGTAAATCCAATGGCTGGAACCTTCACTGCTGGATTCCGGATAGGCTGATCCTTATTTGCTGGTTCTCTTGCTGGCTGATTTTGGCACTCCCTCGAATAGTGCCCTTTCTGATTGCATTTGAAACATACCATATTCAACTTATTACAAACTCCTCCATGCTTTTTCCCACATACTTGATAATCCGAAAAAGTTAGTCTCAACTGACTTGGCTGATTTGTATTAACTGGACGGTTGTTCTGGCCTCCGTCTCCTACATTCTGTCTCTTGAAATTAAAATTTCTTCCTGGCTGAAACTTGCCCTTCTTAAAATTTGGAAACTTCCCTGTTTGTGGCTGACCCTCACTTCCCTCAACCTTCCTTTTCTTGCTTTCCTTTTCCTTCTGGAACATCTCACTCTCTGTCTCTCCGATCATAGCCTTCTGTACTACTCCTGCATAGGTATCCAATTCAAAAATGGCTACCTTCCCTCTGATCCATGGTTTCAAACCTTGCTGAAATCTTTTTGCTTTCTTCCTGTCAGTATCCACATACGACGGTACATACCTTGACAATTCCTCAAACTTACCCTCATAATCTGTTACCAACATGTTCCCTTGCTTTAATTCTAAAAACTTCAGCTCCATTTGATCCTGAAAAAACTGAGGAAAATATTTTTCTAAAAACAATTCCTTAAACCTTTCCCAAGTAATAACATCTGTTCCTTCCAATGTCTTCACCATTTCCCACCAATAGGTGGCCTCATTCTTCAGATAGTAACTTACAAACTCAACCTTCTGTTCTTCCTTTACTTTCACTAAGGCAAATGCCTTCTCTATTTCCTTTAACCAAACATTTGCTTCAATTGGCTCTAAGGAACCCTTGAATTCTGGTGGGTTTACTGCCTGAAAAGTTTTAAAAGTTACCTGGGAATTGGTCTGTCTTTATTGTTGTTGTGCCAGGTGAACTGTATGTTGGGCCAAGATTTGAAGAATCTGGGCTATTGCTGGGTCTATGGGTCCTGGGTTCACATTTGGGTTTGTATCATCTTGGTTGTTATTGTTGTTGGTTTCTTCATTCTGGGTGTTGGTGCGGGTATTTTTTCTGGGAGGCATTTTCTGTAAAGAATCAAACAACTTATTCAGCTTTTGAATCAAATCTTTGTATAAAAGAAAAGTTTTGTAAAACAGAGGTATCTCTTTTTGAAAACAGTTGTAACTAAGTAAATTGCATGCTTATTTTACAGAATATAAACAGTCATGGAAAACAGGGTACATGGTATCACAGGGTATAACTGGTGCAATAAATAAGGTAAGGTAAAACAGGTGCAATAAAGTAAATGACAGTGCTGGAAAGGAAAAAGGTACTGATATATATAGATCAAAAGTTTTAGGTAGTACAAGCGTAAAGACGCTTCGGAAGTAAAAGCAAAAAGGGTACAACAACCTACTCACTAGTCAGCATAGCTAGTCTATAAATACAACTCAAAAGTTTACTAATACACACTACACACTACTGTACATACTATGTAACCATATCAACATTGCTCAGAATTTCTGACTCATGACAAGTCTGGACCTCCAATCTCCTCAAGCTCCTCTAGAACCCACTTAGCCCACTCTACAAGGAAATCAGGGGTGATGTCCCTCACAGCAGCTGCTCTACGAAACGCCTGTAGCCTCTCTCTGAGTCGCCTCTCACCACTCCCAACCTCTCTGGTACGCATGATATGTAGTAACTCCTGAATCTGACCCTGAAGGAATCGCTGCTCCATAAGGTAAGCCTCAAACTGATGATATGGGACAGGATAGGAAGAGAACTGAAAAGGTACTCCTGTAACTGAATGACTAGTAAAGCCTGAATCAGCAGGTGGGGGTCCTCTAACAGGTGGCCTCATGCCTGGAGGTGGAATAGCCTGTAGTGGTACGGGCTACAACACAGGTGGAGGTAGTATAGCCAACACTGGTGGAACAACAGTACATGGATTCGAAGATGGCACTCCAACTGAAGGCTCTGAGTAATCAGCTGATACGGAAATAAAAGAGTCGGCCATCGCTTCTATCTGAAATCATATCGCAATAAAAGAATCTCAACCCATAACGCGAATTACACTAATACCTGATATACCGAAGCACTCAACCTCTCGACGTTCTATCTTTCTATTTCTTACTTCTAATACTAACCCTCTACCCATTCCCGTCAACTTAGGCTTGTGTCAGTGACTTATAACCTGTAGCTCTGATACCGAACCTGTGGCGCCCTCCAAACCCGGGTCAGAAGTTTGGGGTCCACACTCAAACCTTATTTATAACCCGCTTATAACAATAATAAAGATAATAATAATATATGCAGTGACCCTACTTACCAACCACCACGGACCGCAACAGGTTAAAGTATGCACACAAGCCAAACACACTAATATATTACAAACCGTTCAAATCCCAACTATTCCAAACTCAAAACTGAGTATTAAACTTTATTACAACTTTTACAACCTTAAATTATCCCAAAAGAAGCCTACTAGCTCAGCTTCCGCAACCTGAACCTGAACCCCTAGCTCTCGCGCTGGACTGGGGATCCTCTTTACGAACTGGTTCCTTTTTAGCTGGAAAGAATATAAACAACATCGCACAAATGAGCTAACTAGCTCAGCAAGTCAAAATGACAAAACTGAGAATAATGATCATCAGGTGAACATGATTATGATATCAAGTGAACAATGGATTATGATTTAGAATTGGATATTATACTTTTAATTTAAAAACCAAGGTTAGGCTGCTGATCAGTCGCGCATTAACCCCGAGCAAGGCACACAGCATTGCTCTAACTACTGGATCCAAGGCACACATTGGCCTAACTTGACCATTATATGGTCTGACCACGAATCTGGTCCACAATTTTATAAAAACCATCCAATTCTAACATAATAACAGAATAAGCAATAATAAACAATAATCAGAATCATTAACAACAATGAGTGTTTAACAATGAAAGGGTTTCAATCCTTGTAAGGATCAATAAGATAATTTAAAAGCTTGGATGCTGGTATTGAAAGAATTGGATAACAAAGGAATCAACACTTCAGGGTTTCAAATATTTGGGCTTTCAAAGCATAGAATACAATGTTTGAGTATATAATTAATTCAGTTTAGTGTTTGGGATTTTGTTTGCATGTATTTGTGGAGTAGTATCGTATACTTGAGGTTCGTGTTTGGGTATACAACAATCAATGGTCTAGAAAGAATAAGGTTCATGGCTCAAGATCAATAACTGGAATCCGGGTTTAGGTTTCTGTGCTTCAAAGCACTTGCAATATCACAGGATTATCAAGTACTACAATATCTCGAGAAAGTTCAGAATACTTGCCTGGTACTAGCTTACTACTCTGCACTCGCTTCCAATCACAATCGTCTTACTCCTCAACTACCTGTTTCCCTTTCCTACGCCTTTCCTCTTCTTCTCATATATCATAAACATCTATCAATAATCGACTCATAGAGTTCTATTCAACACATACTTCTATCTACAATTCGTTTTACCCAAATCCGATTAAACTATTGAAAGTTATGCAATAATCAAGTAAACACCGAATATATAGACTGATAGTCAATCAACAAGTCACATATAGCACATAATATATTATGTAATCAATGATATATTATTTATAAAGAAGTCTCGGGTCATAAATAGGCTTTCGGGTATTTAAAATAATTTTTAAAACATTTTTTGGAATTAAATCGGGTCGTTGGATCAATTTCGGGTTAATAAACAGGGTTCGGTTGGCCAATTCTGGCTCCGAAACAATTTTATAATAATTATCGAGCCTTGGAAATAATTTAGAATAATATTTTAAAGCTCGAAACTATTTTTCGAAATTTTTAAATCATTTTTAAATAATTAAATCTAATTAAATAATTAACTAAAATTAATTAATAATTAATTAAATCAATTAATCAATTAATCAATTAATTTTCAAATTAATTGACCAATTAATCAATTAAAAATTAACTAAAATTAATTAACTAATTAATTCAGATTTATTTTTGAATTAAAAATAATTTTCGGAATTAAAATACTAATATTTAGAATTTTCAGAAATTAAAAATGAATTTTTATAATAAAAATAAATAGGAAATATGATTTTTAAACATTTTTAAAATAGGAATCCTAAATTTGCAAAGTCTGGAAACTTCTGGGACCAAACTGCATCATTTTCAAAATTATAGGTACTAAACTGTAATTTTCCAGCCCCGTCGCCGGAAAATACAGGGGTGGCCGGAGAACACGTTCCCGGCGTCCTCACCCCACCAAGACCTCCAGATCACATCTATAATTCACCAGGAACTTAACCATACCAACAAATCATTCTAATCATCCCTGAGTTGGCCGGAATTTGGCCGTGAAGTTTTTCAGTTTCCGGCGAACTTCGGAAAACTTCAAAAGACAACTCCCTCTCTACAAACCTCGGTGATTCATGAAACTTATACGACTAGATTGCAAATTTCACAGAGAACACAATCCACTATATCACAACATCAATCTATTCCAGAATAAGAAACCCCCAAATTTCAATTAAGAACATTCATAAGGGTTATAAACCCTAATTTTGAAATTCGAAAATCAAACTCAAATTTGAACATGTTATTGAACTCCAAATCAGACGTATAATATATCAAAATCATCAGGAAAACAAGCTCTACAACATGCAGTCATCAAATCAAACAAACAATCATCCGAACAAAAATTCATATTTTTTTTATAAATTTAATTCGAAAATAAATAAATTTCCAGAAAATAAACCTTTGATTCTGCAGTGAAACAAAGCTCAGAATCTGATAGAACACTTCAAATCCTTCATTTTGGTTACTTAAACTTTGAAAACAGAGATTGGTAACGCCTTCGTTTTGCTGTTTGATTCTTAGAACAGTTTATGTAATTAGGGTTTTTCTCTGAAAATTATAAAATTAACTATCTGCAAATGATTTTGATACGAAATAAAATATGGTAAAAGGCTATTTAAAATTACGGAAAATTAGTATCTCGTTGGATCATTCCGGATATAAAACGGTACGTTTATTTATAAAAACTGATCCAAACGGTATCGGTTTTCGGGATAATTATCCAAATCAATACAATTTGTACTGCGGTCTTGGTCTCAGCGCCTGTTTACACGTACTACGAAGTGATAATTGGGATAGTTTAATAAAAAGCTCTCGTTTATCGAAAATACGGGTTTTATTGATGTCCCGAAATGAATATTGTATCGAAAATGTTGCGCCGGGACCCGCGCAGAACAAACCGTACGCCAGATCGAAAAAGTCGAAACATGGAATATGCTCGGAATATTACAATTTGGTTAGGAAGGAGTTCTCGGAAGAGTTTCGGGTTCCAAAAACGTAACAACGGTTGACGTCGGTTGGTTCCCGTTTTTATAAAATAGATTTTACATACTCGGAAAAAGATTTTAGAAATTTCATATGATTCATATAAATCCATAAATCAACATAAAAATAATTAGGAAGATATGACAATTATCTATGTTTTATTTTGGACATATAAAAATTAAAATACTCAATTAATATTATTTTTGAATATCCAAGTACAGATATCACTTAACAATTAACTCACAGAATAGATACTGAACACACATAATAATTATTTAATAGCAAAAATAATTACACGATATATCCAGGATATTACAAATATTCCGTAAATATAAATAGCCTTTACCGTATTTTATTTTATACACATAATCATAAACAAATAGTTAAATTATAGAATTTATAGAGAAAATCCTAATATTCGTCGCATTCTTCAAAATCAAACCTAAAAAATGAAGGCGTTATCGAAATCGAAGTCAAGCGTGTGAGTAACCGAATCGAAGCTCGTGAAAAGTACTTTCAAAATCTACAACTTGTTTCACTGCAGAAATCAAAGGTATCTTCATATATTTTTATTTTAATTCAAATTTAATTATGATTAAAATATTAATTTTTGATTTTGATGTTGTTTGTGTGATTTGATGATTGTATCTTGTAGATAATTTTATTCTGATCATTTTGTTATATCATATGTTAAATTTTAAGTTCAATAACACGTTCAAATTTGGGTTTGAGTTTTGTAATATGAAATCAGGATTTATGTATACTTGAATATTTTCAATTCGAATTTGGGGTTTCGATTTCTGTTGATTCTGAAGTGGTTTTGATTATGCTATTAGATTATCTGTGGTCCTAACTTCATTTTGAGATATAAAGTTTTAATTTTGGGTAAGAAACGAATAAGATGGTAGTTTTCCAGAAAATGTTTGAGTTGATTCGGTTTTTGAGCGAAAATTGTGTGGTAATGATTTCCTGCGAGAGCTGTTGCTATAACCGTGCTTCTAGAGCAGTTGTGAGTAGATTCGGCTAAAAACCGAGGTTGAATTGTTGAGTGTTTAGATCGATTGAACTCGACCGGAGATCGCCGGACAATCGGCCGGATTCTTGGAATTCCAGAATTTTCGGCGATGTTCTTGGCAACTCCGGACAAGTTCATCTCAAAACCCTTGGTTTGATCCAAGGTTGAAGATGAGGCAAACCCCCAAATCTGTTTATGCCATTTTATTTTTAAAAATAATTTTAAAATTCATTATTCAATTTCTAAAATTCATTTTTAATTCCAAAAATCATTATTTTAATTATGAAAATTATTTTTAATCCAAAAATAAATCTGAAATATTTAATTAATTAATTTTTGTTAATAATTAATTATTTAATTAGTCAATTAATTTAAATATTATTTTATTAATTGATTTAATTAGTTATTAATTAATTTTAATTGATTATTCAATTAGATTTAATTATTTCTTTTGATTTAAAAATTTCGAAAAATAGTTTCGAGCTTTAAAATATTATTTTTAATTATTTTCAAGGCTCGATAATTATTATTAAATTATTTTGAAGTCGGATTCGGGTATTCGAACCCTTTTAATTGCTTATGAATGATTCCTCGACCCGTTTTAATTCCGAACAATGTTCAAAAATTCGTATGTTCATTTTAACCCCGAATCTTATTTAAAATTTTTTTATCGAATATCTTACGTGCTATGTGCTATATGTGATCTGATTGATGTGTAATCAGCTTATGTGTATACTATTTGACGGTTTTTATCGTAACTTTCATTCCGTACGTCCAATTTGGGTGAAACGAAGGGCGGATTGAAGCTTATAACAAATAGAATGAGATGAGAATAAGTATTGATAAATACTTGTGATGTCTAGAAGAGAACCGAGACATAAAAAATATACAAGTGGTTATTGATTAGAACCGTTAGACGAGTACAAGTAAAGTTGGAAATCATTTGTAATAAGGCAAACGTTCTTAAACCTTCTTGAGTTATATTGCAAGTATACCTTGATGTTCATATTTTATACTGTAAGTGCTTTAAATATACCTGAGATATACCCGATGTTAACATGTGATAGTTGAATTACTTAACTTTGAACCATAATTACCTCAATTGATCTTTGCAAGTAAGCCTTATTCTTTGTAAACCATTGATTGTTGAATACTCAGATACCAAACCATACTATGATACTACTCCACAAATACATATACACCATACATAAAATAGTGGAACAAAGTTACTCAAACATACAGAAACTTGCATACTATACAATACCTTGTAAAATCAAAGGTCTAAATCTGGAACCATTAAACCACTATTCATATATTACCTGATTCTCCTACAGGCTTGAAGCCATTCTTCATACATTCCTTGATATACCCTAGAGAAACCTATGAATTATTTTATGCTCCGAGATAAATGCTTTATCAATGTTAATTATGATTCTGTTTTATTGAATTACAATATTTATCATATTGAATCATTTTAGAATTGGAAGATTTTATAAATGTGGACCAGATTCGTGATCAAACCAGATTCATGGTCATATTAGGCTAATGTGTGCCTTGGATCCAATATAGAGAGCAGAGCTGTGTGCCTTACTCAGGGTTAGTGCATGATTGATCAGCAGCCTAACCTTGGTTTTAAAATTTAAAATAAATATCCAATTATAATGATTACTTGACAAGAAAATTGATTCCTTTGAATCATTTCAATTGATCGTTGTTTAACCTCAGTTATTGCTATTATGACTTGCTGAGCTAGTAAGCTCACTCTTGCAAATCAGTTTATGATATTCTATAGTTAAAAAGGAAATGGTTGGTAGTGAAGATTCCCAGTCTAGTGTGTGAGCTAGGATTCCAGGTTAAGTTGGATCGAGCTAGCAGGAGCTTTATGTTTAGTTTTGAGTTATGTAAGCTTGTAAGAATGATTTCACTATCAGTTGTAAGTTAAATTAGTTGGGATTTGGTACGATATAATAAAAGTTAAGGTGGTAGCTTGTTTTCATACTTTAACCTGTTGCGATCCGTGGTTGTGTAAAGAAGGGTCTTTGCTGATAATATTTTATATACAGGTTTATATATGGTGTGTGTGTGTTGTGAATCCTAAACTTCTGACCCGGGTTTGGAGAGCGTCACACTGCTTATGCTTAACTAGTCTCCTTGTAGATAGCTCATTTAATTTTATAGTTTCAAGTTTATCCCCAAGTGAGTGCAGATTGGACTTATGAAATACAAATAATACAAATTAACACAAAACTCTGGACAATTTATTACATAAACACAAAAGATTTAACAAATAAACCCTAATTAACAAATATTAAAATAAAAGGCCAATGAAGAATAATGAGTATATATTAACACTCAACTGAGTAAAAACATGAACAGGAAAGGAGGAAATGTGATAAATTAAGCAATATTTAACAATAATTAACACTAATTTAACAATAGTCGAAAAAAATATGAATTAAAACAGGTTTGGAGAAGAAGATTCGGTAAGAAGATTTGGGGAAAATTACATACCTTAGATCTTTAATCTTCTCCGAGCTTTGTTAGTCTTCTCCAAGATTCAACCTTCTATTATTTTTTCAGAGTGATTCAGTATAAAGAATTTCTTTGTTTCATTTGTGAGTTCGTGTCAGAAGCCGCATTTGACTTCTTAGTGTTAAGTGTTTTAATTTTGTTTTTTATTTTCATTTGATAACGGGGAAAATAATTGCAGAAAGCCCGCTTATTTTTTTCAGCAAACCGGCTTAACTTTTTGGTGCGCTCACCTAAATTTTCGTCCCAAATCTTCAATGTACCACAACAGTTATATAATACATCGCAATAACATGTATTTTATAAAACCTTCCAAATTTTGTTGATTCAATTGTAATGTTTTTAAAATACATTGCAACAGACATGAACTCATCTTTTAATAGCAAAGTTTTTTAGATAAATTTTAGAAATTTGGTTGCGAAAGCCAATCTATAATATAGTGTATCTTTTATGTAACCTAGAGGTTGTCAAGAATTATTGTTTATCCTTTGAGAGAGTAGTTTTGTAATCAGTTTTTATCATTCAATACAAAACTGTTTCATTCTGTTAAGTACTTAATTCGATTTGTTTGCATAAATTGTATTCACCCCCCCTATAGTTGTATTAAGGACCTAACAATTGGTATCAGGGCTTGTTGTTGATATACAAATAGCTTAAGATCTAAAATTAATTATAATGGCAGACAAAGAACCTTCAACAAAATCCCCCTCCTCCACCACCAGCCACTCAACCTATCAATCACAATATGAGAAAATATGAGGCTATCAAGGTTCCAATTATGAAGTTTCATGAATATCCAATTTGGAAGGTAAAGATGACTATGTGTCTAGAAGCAACAGATCCTGAATATCCGAACAGAATTTATGATGGTCATCACATGCCAATGAAATTAGCAGTTGTTGTTGTTGGCCGAGAAGAGAAGATGATTGATAAAAATAATAATGATTATTCTCCTGAGGATCTTTCATCTATTATGAAAGATGCAAAAGTAAGACATATTTTGCATAGTAGTCTTGACAGTGTCATGTCCAATAAAGTAAAATCTGATTAACATCAAGAAAGAAATAACTAAGGGGACACAAGGTTCATTTATTCCACCAATGACAAATACTGATGCTCAACAACATTCAAATATTGATGCACCTGTGACAGTTACTGAATCTCCAATGAAGCCCACAAGGAGAAGAGTGAGAGAGATCATCATAAGCAAGTAGAGCAGTCTGTCAAGAGGCTACAGAAGCAAGAATTGTTTCCTGGATGTAGCACATAAAAAAATGTATCTCAAAAGATACACCCATATCCATTATCTGATGATATTCTATCAGTACCTCCATTTGATGCTATTTTATAAGATGAACCTTCAAAAGCACAAGGTACAAATACTGATCTTTTTATATCAGCTTTTAATTTAAATCATGATATTGTTATGTTAGTTTCTGTTAGTTCTATAAATTTTGATGGAATGACCCTGTCTAGTCCTTTACAAAAGGGTAACCCTAGTCATGTAACCATAGAAAACTCTTCTCATCCACCTCTTATTTCTGTAGGACAAAATTATCTGAGCCTTTCATGTGAGAATGAGAGAAAATATCTAGACAAAAACAGAATTCAAGAGAGTTAGGATCCTTACCTGGAAAAAGGAGAGGTAGATGAGTGTCAGGATTTAGTTAATCCCTGTGAGAAAACTCTGACTATTAAAAGTCATGAGATGAGTGGTGTGAGGAGTAGTGAGACTACTTTAAAAGAATATAGAGATTTAAGTATTTTTGTGAAAAAATTTATAGGTGCATAGAGTACTAAAGAAACAGCTGCTGAACAACAGTCTATAGACCCTCAGATAAACTCTGATGTACCAAGTGCTGATAATATCCCTGCAGGTCTAAGTACTGATACTTTCCTGCAGTCCGCTCAATATATCATTCCACCTTCTGTTATCCTCCATGTTACTGTTGATGTAGATGTAGAACAGTCCACTCAAGTTGAGCACATCATTGTAAAATCACCACAACATTCTACTAGTACTGAGGTCTTGGTGATAAATCATGATGTTCCACCTCATATGGCCACAATTTTTGAAGATATATAGCTAAATGCTGATGGTATGGCAGTTTCTGAAGCAGCTGATACTCATACATCTCCAATTCCTGATGATATGTTAAATGCTGATGCTGAAGATGAAGTAGCTCGGTTATTTGGAGCACCAGTTGCTAATGAAGAACCTGCACATGACAGTGAGCCTAGTGATGGAGAAGATAATGTTGAATCCAACATTAATGTACAATTAGATCCTGATGAAGATCTTGATGAGATTATCATTCTTGAAGACATGCCAGAAAGTGAGAAATAATTAAGATTAGTTCCGCTTGATGCTAAAAATAATAAAGAGTTTTTTTGATACATAATGGACTTCTAAATGGAAGGATGTTTCACATCCTATCTCTGTTGCTAATGCTTCTAGACATCTGGAAACAGCAGAGAAGAACAATACAAATCCTGATATCTTGACTCATCTCAAAGCTTCTACATAGTTGATCAAAACAATTCAAAATACTCAGTCTCAAGCTAATTCTCAGATTTATAGGCTTAAAGAATCTTTTCTGGAAACCAAACTTACTGTTTCCCATGAGATGACCAAATAATTGTGGCCTATCCTTACTAGACAAAAAAACTAGAAGTTAATCAAGCTAGATTGGAGGAAACTCAGAAGAAGATGTCTGGTCAGTTGGATGAGGTACAACAGTCAATGGAGCTAATCCTACTTGATGATGATGCCAAAAAGGGGGAGAATATGTTGAAATCTTAATACAAGCAGCTCAAACTGACAAACGCTGATAAGGATGGTCTTGATGGTGATATCCAAGGCAGTAAGAAGGAGTTAGTTTTAAAGAAACATGGTGGAAATCTGATTGGTACTAGAAGTACATCTAAAACCACTACTTAATCTAGATAAAGTGGAGAGAAGAGTAGATCTGGAAGGCAAGTCTCAAAGACTGTGCAAAATAAGGAGCTGACTGTGACTAAATCTCAACGAATTCTGAAAGTTATAAATGCTGATGATGACCAATGCATTCTAGAGATAGAAGCTGGTGCTGAAGCAAGTCAATATCTACAAATACTGGAGGGGAAAGGGAAGAAGACAACTCTCTTCTAAAAGGATCTAAAGATTCAAGCTTTTGATTCTGAGGTGAGTAGAAGAATATTTGAGAAATAAAATCCTGGAGTTGATATGAAATAGCTTAGGCTTTTGGAGGATGAATTCAAATCAATAAGATCGGCAAATATTGATGTTATTTCACTTTATGAAGATGTTCCTGGTAGAAAACCTATAAAAGGAGGTTAGTCAAATTGATGCTGAAAGGACTTTAAAGTCTCAAGCAATTTTAAATGATAACAGGGGTTATAAGGGGAAAGAAAAGATTGGTGAGAAATCAAAGCCAAATCCTAAAGTAAAATCCAAGAAGAAATCAGCATCTAAAGTTTCAAAATCTTAAATACTGATAGATCTAATTTATTCATTAGTTGTAGCTCATGTTGATGCTGATGAAGAGAAGATTCAAGAAGAAGAAGGCAATCAGTTCCAAAAAAAGAAAGATGATTCCTGGAGCTGATTGGGCTGAGAAATTACAAATGATGCCAACCTCTAACAATGCTCAACTGAAGCTCAACCAATCATGACCACTTATACTACTCAAGTTTTTGACAGTTTAAGTAAAATACAAGCTGATTTTAAAAATCCTGAATCAGAAAATATATATTCTGATATGCCATAATTGACCTTAGAAGAAAAGAAGAAGTTACTATGGGGAAGTAAAAAGCCTGCACCAGTAAAAGATTCTTCTTAGACTATAAGAAGATATGTCGTGGAAATCTCAGTCTAGAATAGCTGGTAGAAAAAGTGGTTTGGGCTATTCAAAAGATGATAAATATGTTGCTGATGCTTTAATTCTAAGGGATCCTGAAAATATGACAGGAATTGGAAATAATACAAAGCTTGAAGATTTACAGAAAATTGCATTAGTACAGATTGTCAATGATAGAATTGGTAAAAATTTGATTTATTTTCTGGAATCTAGGAAAAGGTTGAGGCTTACTCAAAAGCAGTTGAAGAATAAACCATGGCAGGAACTGGAATTTGTCACTACTTTACTTAAGGTAACCAACTCTACTACTTTCAGATTGTCAAATTTTTTTAAGAACTTGGTATACATGAAGCAGAAAGGAATGACATACAAGTCTAATTACATTCCAAAGTACATTAATAAATCTAGTTATAATGTTGATTTACCTGTTGGAGGAGCTATAGTAGCCAATTCTATTTGTGAAGAGGTTCTAATTTTCAATCCAGATGGAAAGAAAGTTAGTCTCTTGGAACTTGATGATCTGTCACATGGAAGAGCAAATCTGCATGACCTCAGAGTTGTCGTTTATCATAATGATGAATCTACAGAGGAGCTCAAGGATATCAAACAGAGAATGGAAATGTATGTAAATGTTCTTGAAGATATTCTACTCAAGAAATTCCTTGATGAAGCTACTGATTATACCAGAGTTCAAGACTGAAGTTAAAGTTTAAAGACACTGACTGTAAGATAGACTATTTGTTTATATTTCTATATTTAGATAGTTTTTACATCATCAATAAGAAACTTGTCCATATTTACATAATGCACAATTTGGGGGAGATTATCAGAAGAAATTGATGATATCAGTATATAAACTATCAACATTTATTTGTCAGTATTTGATATCAGAGTTTAGCATAGGTAACGGCATCAGCAATTGTCATCAGCATTTGCTGATCAGTATTTGACATCAGCATTTGGTCAGTTCAGCTAAAAGTCGGGAGATATCGAGGAAGGAGAGATTTGCATAATACATGTCGGTGTAGGACTTTACTTATTATAGCAATCAATACATGGATTTGGTTTATGATTCCATATTGTAATAGAATAGGATTCCTTATTGATTGTGAAGATGTGCAGTATATAAGCACATATTAGATTTATACTATATGAGTCACGAATTGATATATCGTTTATGTTACCTAGCAGCTCTCACGGATTATTGTTCATCCTTTTAGAGAGTAGTTTTGTAATTAGTTTTTATCAGTCAATACAAATTGGTTCATTCTGTTGAGTACTTAATTCAATTTTTTTTGATAAACTGTATTCACCCCCTTTACAGTTGTATTAAGGACCTAGAAGCATTTAATTTCAACTCTTGTAGTGATGGTATGATCATGGATAGTCCTCCACAGGAGGGTACCCCTATTAATGTGAGCTCAGACATCTCTTCTCAGCCACGTCTTATTTCTGTAGGACATGTAAATCTGAGCTTTTATAGTGAGATTGAGAGAAAAGATCTAGAGAAAATTAGAAATATAGAGAGGCAGGCTCCTGACCTGGCAAAAGGAGAGGTAGATGAGTATCAATATTTAGTTAATTCTTGAAGAAAACTTTGACTCTTAAAAGTCATGAGATGAGTGGTGTGAGAAGTACCGAGACTACTTTAAAAGAACATAGAGATCTAAGTGGTTCATTTTCTTCTCTTGCAGGTGCTCAGAGTTTACCAAAAATAGTTGTTGATTTGCAGACTGTAGTCTATCAGAAATACTCTGATGCATCTAGTGCTCAAGCTGATATTTCCTCTGTAGGTATGAAGTCTGATATTTTACTGCAATTTACTCAAGTACTGGCTTATACCATTTATACACTCCCTGTTTCTGCTGGAAAAAAAATGTTGCAGAACAGTCCATTCTTGAAGTCATTATGCCAGTATTTAATCCAATTTCTGAGGCTCCCGCTCATTCCACTGGAACTGAGGTCTTGGAGATGTATACTGATGCTCACATTCCAATGTTCACCATTCCTGAGGTAATTGAGGTTAATCTTACTAATGGTGTTAAACTGGAAGTTTTTGAGGTTGTTGGTTCTTATACAGTTCCTCTTGAAGATCGTAACTTAAACTCGAATATTGAAGATGAAGTAGCATAGAAGTTCAAAGAGTCAATTGATGTTGATGAAACTTCTACTCATTATAATGATTATGATGATAATGACGAAGATGACATTGATCCTTCTAGATCAATATTGCATAGGACCCTGGTGAAGATCTTGATGTAATCATCTTTCCAGATGACATGCCAGAGAGGGAGAAAAAGAAGAAAAGAGTGAGAGAAAGTTGTTGCAATATACTAACTATGTCTATAGGAATAATGGGTTTTTAAGTGGAAGGATCCAAATTATCTTATCATTATTAATCATGCTTCTCAGCATTTCCAGACAACTGAAAGACAAATTATAGATCTTAATGTTTTAACTCATCTCAAAGCATCTTCTTTCATGGTAAAGTACATTTACTCGACTCAAGTCAAGGTTCAAACTTAGAGGGATAAACTCAAAAATGCTTTTCATGATGCCAACACTAGGAGTGAGGTTGAGGTACAGAAGCAGTTGAAGCCTCTTGTTGCCCGACAGGATTAGAAGCAAATCAACCTAGGATGGAAGCCACTCAAGCTAAGATGTCTGGTAAACTTGATGAGGTTTAAGAGTGTCTAAAGCTGATAATCTCTCTACTGCTTGGTGATGATGCCAAAAAGGGATAATGCTCCTAATGGAGGTAATAAGAGAGGAAAAGCACCTAGAAGTCATAAGGGTGGAGGTGATATTATTGAATCTGGCGGTGTATCATAACCCACTAATAAATCAAGAGTAAAAGTGGTGGAAGAGGAAGAAAGCAAATTTTAGAGACTGTGCACTCAAAGAAGTTGACTACTACTGTGACAACCACTAGAAAGCAAACAATGAAAGTCACATATGATAATGATGGCCAAGATGAAAGGGTTTTGGAAGTTGGTGCTGAAGCAAGTCAATTTATGCAAACTCTGATGGTGAAAGAAAGGAAAAAGACTCTGTACTACAAAGATTCTAAAATTCAAGCTTTTGATTTTGAAGCAAGTATGAGGATGTTTAAAAGAGAGAATCCAGGAGTTGACCTTGATCAAGTCAGGCTAATAGAAGAATAATTTTCTTTGTTAAAGTGTCTATCAGCAAACTGATGACGTACCATTAATTGAGTGTGTTCCAAGAAAATAGAGGACTCAGAGGCCTAAGGAACAATCCTTAAAGATCAAGGATATCAGTACTATTGCAAATACTGAAAGACCTAACACTAGGTCTCAAGCAATTTTAAATGCTAAGAGGAGATATAAGGGGAAAGAGAAATTTGGAGAAGAATTAACACTTACAAAATCTCAAATACTAATAAATCTAATCTATACGGTAGGTCCATGATGATGCTGATGAAGATAGAATTCTTAAAGAAAATCCAATTAGGTTCACAAAAGAAGGAAAGTCATTCGTCGGTCTGATTGGGATGAAAAGCTAGATATCACTTCAACCACTGACTTTGCTCAAGTTGTATAAACAAATGTTGATACTCAACCAGTCTCAACCATTGATACTACTTATGTTGAAGACAGTCCTGTTCAAGGATAAAATCTGATCATTCAATTCCTGATGAAGATCCAAGCTCGGATAAAGATGAACATGGCTCTAAAACTTCTCCATATCCTAATAACTCTCATCTTTCACTAGCTGAGAGGAAGATGCTATGGTGGAGTAGCAAAACACCAGTACCAAAGAGAGATTCTTCTGAAATTATTAAAAAAAATCTATAGTGGGACATCCCAAGCAAGGATAACTGGTAGAACAAGAGGTTCAGGTCTTTTGAATGCTAATACATATCATGGTGATGCTCTTATTCTCAGAAAACCTAGCAATTTGATAGGAGTTGGAGAAAATGTGAATCTTGAAGATCTACACAAGATTATATATGTCCAAATTATGCTTGATATTTTTGATACTAACAAGCCAAATGAGAAGATAATCTATTTCCTTGAGACATGCAAAAGATTGAGAATTTCTCAAGAATAGGTGAAAGAGAAACCATGGCAAGAATTAGAGTATGTTGTTTGTTTGCTTAAAGTCAACAACTTTAATACTGCTAGATGGTATAAATTCTTAAAGAATATGGTTTATAGAAAACAAAGAGGGATGCAAAACAAATCTAAGTACTTTCCAAAGTACATTACTGACGATGGCTCAACTACTGATATGCCTAAAGGAGGAGCTCAAATAACTGAATTCCTGGGAGTGAAAGTTCTTAACTTTAATCGAGATATTAAAAATATTGGATTCATTGAACTGGATGATATATCTCTAAGTATCTCCAAACTTCATGATCCCATAGCAACTATTTTTCAAAATGATGAATCTACTCAAGAGCTGAATGATATCAAGCTGAGAATGGAAATGTTCTTAAATGTAGCTGAAGAAAACCTACTTAGACAATTCTTCAATTATGCTACATGGTATGCCAGAATTTAAGATTGAAGAATAAAGCCTGATACACTGATTGTAAGATTGTACATCTACAAATATTTCTGCATTTAGATAGTTTTTGACATCATCAATTAAGAACTTGTACATATTTACATAATTTAGAAGTTGGGGTGATTTTTAGATATAATTTATGATATCAGTATTTAAGCTATCAGAGTTTGTCATCAGTATCAGTGATATTAGAATTTAATAAAGGATGACTTAATCAACATTTGTCATTTATATTTGATGATCAGTATTTAATGATCAGTATTTTTCATCAGTATATATTCATATCAGTATTTGTCAAGCTGAAAATAAGGAGATGTCAAAGGAGGATATATTTGCAGAGATATATCGGTGTAGGACTTTACTTATTTTAGAAATCAACAGTTGGATATGTATTAGGTTTCCTTATTCATGTATATCATATCAACTTAATTGATTATATAACTGTGCAGTATATAAGCACAAATTAGGTTAACACTATATGTGTCAATTATTGTTATATCATTTGTGTAACCTAGCAGCTCTCAAGAATATCTGTTTATCATTCGAGAGAGTTCTATTAAACAGTTTTTATTTCTTAATATAAAGATTATTCTTCATCTTTGAGTAACGATTTCAAATTGATTGTTATATATTTTATTCACCCCCTTCTACAGTATTACTTAAGGCCTAATAGTTGTAATTTGTCAATTATTTCTTTACCAAGACTAAGCATACATTGATTGACTTGGTAATGTAAAATGATGCACAAGAAATTTTTATTGATTCATCTTTGCTAAGATCCTTGTTTACAATTACATAGGTGTAGAAGAAGATAGTTTTGATAAAGATGAAGCTGCTACAATATACAGATACACATTCATCTCTCATCCCTTTTAAGAGTGGAAGTTGCAGTTAGATACTTGTACGAGTGTTTCTCAAGGACAAATGATTAAAAAAAGTAGACTTTGGTATTTTATTATAACAAGTTAATATTTGAAACTTGTTTGAATATTACATTTTATTTTAAGATGTGAGATTTGGAATTAATTTGAGTTATAAAGATGTAATAAGAGTTTCTATCTTATATTTGTTTTAATTGGATTGGTCATGAACTATTAATTATTCCACTTACAAATAGTTTTACAAATATTATACAAGGTTGCTGAAAAATTATTAAATTGGGATTTTTTTTAAAAATTGTGCAATACAATTTAATTTTAAAAATGCGAACTACTTGCATAGAATTTTTGAGGGAGTTATGCAAGATATTTGTTTGTAATTGAAATAAATTATATATCATGTTATTATAGTGGTTTACTTAGGTAGCGGTTACTTGCATGGCACATCTCAAAGTGTTATATAAGTAATGAACTTGGACATCACATATAAAAGTGCTATATATGTGAAATTCACTTGCCTAGCACTGGCCTACATAACACTTGGAAGTGCTATGGAAATTTAAAAATGAGCGTTATGCAAGGTAAATTTTGTAGTAGTGTTGTGTTTGGTGTATTATTTATAAGTTTTAATTATTTTCATCTAATAAATATATTTCATGCATTTTTTATTTTGTGATTGTTTATTTTTTGTAAAATCTCTCAGTTGATATAATTTATATTTTATGAATAATTGTGCGTTAATTTGTCAATACTTTTGATCTTGTCAAAGAAAAAATAATAAAAATAAGGAATGTGATCGAAATAAATAAGATTGATGAATTTTTAATTTTAAAAAAATGATTTTTCTCAAAAGGAACACTTACATCTGAAACGTGAGGTAAGTAGAAAAAATATAATTTGGATCCATTCCAATGATTAATAAATTTTTAATTTAAAAAAATATTTTTCTCAAAAGGAACACTTACATCTAAAATATGAGGCAAGTAGAAAAAATTTAATTCGGATCCATTCCAATTCAAATTTGTGCATAATATATTTTTTCTTAACATAAGGATTAAGAAATATTAAATGTACACTGACACATATTTTTTAAGATTTTCTTAACAAAAGAATTGTTGATTTATCGATATTTATACCGTGTATGTAGGTTGAGTTCAATTCTTGTACACCACTTTAATATATTTTTACATCGTTGTTTGAAAATTTATATTTTTTTGGATTTTTAGGTCTATAATTAGATAAGGTTATATGTTATATTTGACTGCTTATATGTTGTATTTCATTGTAATTATTTTAATTAATAATATCGGAAGCAAAAACATCTTAATATAAGCGACTAAGGTAAAAATTTATTTATCACATTTATAATACTTCTTACACTTTAGCTTCAATAATGTTTCACTGAGTATTACATAGTATTGTTGTTTAAAAGCGCTTGACGCACAAAGATGACGATCTCAAATGTCATGGGCATCTCATAAACACGATCCATACCAGCTTGCATAAAGTCTTCATTGATGTAGTTGAGATCACAATCAATGCCAACAATCATTGACTTCACTCCCATTGCTCGCAATGCTCTAGTAGCCTGAAATAAAATTATATATCTTTAGAATCATGATGACAACAATTAAATACTATTCAGAATACTTTAATATCATATGTATAAATATAAATGAAATAACCTGAACTCCACTCATCCCTGGCATTATGATATCCATAAATATGACATCAAATTTTTGCCCAGAACGGATGAGATCCACAGCTTGCCTTCCACTTTTAACATAAGAGGTTTCAAATTCATGGCTTTTTAGGAAAGCACAATGAATAGTCCTACAAACTCTATCATCATCAACTACAAGAGCATATAATTTACTCTTGTTGGAGCTTTTAACTTTCTTATCCATGTTTCGTCGCCTTTTCCTTAAAAAATCAATCAAAATTTATTTTAGTTTCACTAAATATAAGGTTTTATTTATAAGTTAAACTGCAAAACTTTGAAAATATGTTTAGTAGTGTGTAATCTCCATACTACTATTTTTATCCAAATATTAATAAAAGTGGAACACCTTTACAAACACACACAAACACATGCACCATTCTAAAACTAATAATTACAATATTATGATGCATAATTAAAGATCATAAAATAAATGATACCACTATATTTACTATTATTTGAAAATAATTGAAATACAACAATCCTACATAATATTGGGTATTAGCTTTTTTTCTACGACAGAAATAAGCATATGTATATTACCTTCTACACCCGCCCTTGGAAATTTATATGGTGAATCATGACTATAAAAATTAACACATGACCCTACAAATAAGGTTATAGATAGCCTTAGAGATATATCGAGATAAGAATCAATTATGGATGTGTATTAAGTATTGATCTGTTGATATTTCGGATTGAATAGTTTTATAAATGAAATGTATATTTTCAATTTCACAGGATACAAAATGATATTATATAGATATTTATTTCGATATATTAAAGTCATTTTAATTTATTTTAGTGGTTGTGAATACTTTTGTTTTGAGAGTCAATTTAAAGTATAACAAAATGTTAATCTCGCTATTAATATTAGTGTTAGTTTTACAA
The DNA here is from genome assembly GCF_009905375.1 of Apium graveolens. Lineage (NCBI taxonomy): Eukaryota > Viridiplantae > Streptophyta > Magnoliopsida > Apiales > Apiaceae > Apium > Apium graveolens. Next base: position 137,470,319 of record NC_133657.1, read on the forward strand.
TAAAATAATAATTCTATTTATGAATTTCCGTGTACTTTAGCCTATATACAATCAAATAGTAAACATAATTTATAGCATAATAGACACTAATAGTCTCCCTATAAGTGTTACCATGTATGGAAGATTTTAACTTAGTCAAATTTGAAGCTAAGGAAATACATAGGCCTACAAGCTAAACGAGTGAATCATTATAGAATGTTGACTATTAGGATTCACATGTCTTCATAATGTTTAGAAAAGTTAGTCAAATTTAGTGACGCCTCCAAACCCACACTTTCGCGAATTCAGGCCGTCATGGTACCATACCTCATAAACCTTCATATTATATTTAATAACTCATAACAACAATACTTGTGGACTACCACTCCACATATCTCAGGATCGGATCCAAACACTCTTTATTAAAGTACATAAATATAGTTATTACGAAACAAAACTTCAAATACTGATCTTGCAATGTCATTATTCTATGAAAAGTAGGTTGGTACACATACGTTTGGTAGAGTGAAACTAAACATTGTCACTTCAAATATGGTCCTTCCATTTCCCCTGTCTTGACTGAGCAAGAAGCTTATCTTCTTCGTGTTTGACTGTTTAGAATTTTAAATAATATCAAGAGTGAGAAACTATGTGCTCACCAGGTTTATGCGATGAAAGTAATTTCCAAAGATTTCACTATAAAAAGAGAGTGCCAAAAATACTACAAGTTTATAGGTATATCATATTACCAATAAATTGACAACATTCAAATTTCAGCACAACAAAAATACATCAAGCTCTTAACTAGCACAATACAATTCTTTTTCGCAAGCAAGAGTTGGATATGTCTTATTCTATATTCATGTATATCATATCAAATAGATTTATTGTGTCACTGTGGAGTATAAGTATATATTAGGTATACAATTTATTATTTTAATCTTGATATATTTGGAGGATAAAATTCAAATCTATCGTAAGGTCCCTAATTAGACAATGAAATTCAGTCTACTATATATTATTTTTTTATTTAAAAGTGCTTCTGAATTGATCTTTTTTTAAAAAATAAAATAAAAAGATTTGTTGAGTAATAACTTAACCTTTAAATAAAAAGTGGTTTTATATAAATCTCAATAAATATTTCAACCTATAATTTTTTATTATGAAAAAAACGATACATTGAATTAGTCACAAAACATTACAATAATTTTATCTTTGTAAAAAAGATCTTTTTTTGAAGTGCAATTTAATTCTTTCGAGTTTCTTTTTTTGTTCCTATTCTCCAATCTTGTGTTGATAAACGTTTTATCATTCGGTAACCTAGCAGCTCTCTAGGATATATGTTCATCTTCTGAGAGAATACTTTGCATATCAATTTTGTTTCGATAGATTTGATCATTATAACTTTATCCACCCCCTCTACTTAAAGTCCTAACAATTCGTATCAGAGCGTTTTGTTGATACACAAAAGTTTAAGATCCAAAAATATATAAATTAAATATGACTGAAAAAGAAAGTCAAACATAACCACCACTAGCCACAAATACAAACTATAATAACATTAGCGGATATGAAACCATTCGAGTTCCAATCATGAAGGTAAATGAATATCCCATTTGGAAGGTAAAGATTCCTATATTTATGGAAGTCGCGGATCCTCAATATCTTGACAGGATTTATAATGGTCCTCATAAGATAAAGAAATTGCCTGTTGGTTTTTTGGTAAACCTGAAAAATGGTTCCCGAAGAAAAGAAGGACTATTCAGCTGAAGATATCTTTTACATAGTTATCTAGATAATGCTATGTCCAATAGGGTTATTGGATGTAAATTTCCTAAATAGATTTGGGATACCTTGGAAGTGAAGTGACAAAGGTACAACTACCATCAAGAAAACCAAGAGGACAATACTCATACAGGAGTATGAACACTTTGACTCAGAGATGATGAATTATTGACTGATATCTATAAAAAGTTTCAAAAGCTGTTGAATGATTTGTCATTTGTGGACAAGGAGTATAATTCATAAAATTCAAACTTAAAGTTTCTTTTTGCTTTTCCTGAAAAATGGGATTTAAAGGTCACATCCATAAGAGATAACTATGATCATAAAGATACATATCTGGATGAAATTTATGGGATCCTTATGATTAATGAGCTGGAGATGGAACATAGATACAAGAGTAAAGGGTTAAAATTAATACTAGTTGCATTGAAGGCCGAATAGAAGCCATGAGAGAGATTTGTGAGAAAGGGTCATTCAAACGGAGGGGCCATTATAGCAAAGTCTGATTATGAGTCATCAAATACTGATAATGACTCAAATGCTGATATTTTTATAGACTCTAATAGTGTTGAATGTGACAATAAAAATCTTATACATATGGCTGCTTTGATGGCGAAAAGCTTCAAGAAGATGCATGTAAGGATTTCAATAAATGACAGAGATTCTCTATAAGAGTTTCAAGTTCTTCAAACTCTGATAAGAAGAACTATAAGAAAAAATATTAAAAGGAGTGCAAATCAGGAAGAGTGGATAAGTCCTAGTTCAAGTGCTAAAATTGTGATGGGGTTGGGAGTTTTCAACTGACTGTAAGAAGCTAAATGCTGAAAGGAAGCAAGCCTTAATCACAAAGAAGAAGGACTAGGCTGACACTTCAGACTCTGATGAAGATGTCAAATATGCCCTCATGGAAAATGCTAATAATGATACTCGCTTGGATTTCCATAGCAGTCTTCCTCATCCATCTCAATCTCAAAAGGCATTTCAACTTTAGACTTTGGTTTTATAGCAGTTATATCTTGCTCTTTGTAGTCACTTGCAACAAGCACAGTGGTCTTGAGCAATTCAGAGTTCTTTCTATCAACTCTACTAGAACCATAGATGATTTTCCTTTTTTCTTGCTCCATCTCATGTGTCTTTCTTTTTACCATACAACTTTTCAAGTGTCATGGTCCCAAAATCAGCACGTTCACGAACAGATGAAGCTTTATTCTCTAAGTGGTGAGGTAAGGTCCGCATGAACTTCCTGTTGACTTTTTTTTAGGGTAATTTTTACCATATACCCAACTCATTCAAAAATTTATTTATCCTTTCAAAAAATTGGGTTATACTTTCTCCTGGAAAAGATTTAAAAGCATGTTCTTGTGAAGTAAAAATATCCAGTCAATTTTGCCTGACATCTTCAGTTCCTTCCATCAACAGTTTTATGGTTTCCCACATGTTCCTTGCATTCTCACAAACCATAATTTGGTGACTCATATCATCATCCAATGAATCCACCAGAATAAGTTGTAGGCCTTCATCCAATCTAATGAATTCTTTATCCTTTACCGTTCGTTCAGCTTTATCCAATCCAAAATAAGCTGTAGGCCTTTAGTTGGATGTTCCTTCATAGGCACATGTCTTCCATTCCTTATGACATTCTTATTTTCTGAATTTAAAGCTTGAATATATAAAGCATCTTTTTCTTCCATAGGCTATACCACGATTTATCGAACTGAGAAATTTTAATACTACTAACATTCTGAGAACTCATATTTTCAGATTTGAGAAAATTTTGCAATATACTGTCTCATAATACAACTACCTAGTCAGTCAATAATACCAAAATCCAATCAAGTCAAACCCAACAAACCCAAAATAAAATCTACACCACAAAAGCACTCCTAGTCTCCGTACAACCAAAATCAACTCCAAACTTTCTAATCTAATTAATATTATCCATCAACAAGCTCTGATATTAATTGTTAGATCCACTAGGTATATATAAAGGGGGTGAATATATGTTCTTCTTTTTAACTTTAAAATGCAACGGAAAATGAACTTTAAAAGGAAATATACAAACACAAGAGATTTCATAGAGTAATTCTTATATAAAAAATTAAACTGCAAAGGGTTGCTTATACCTTTGAATATTGATTCAAAGTTATAAAAGGGAAGAGCCGATACAAATATATAAGCTATCAAATTAACGGCTTCTTTCTATCACTCTAAAAATATATGGCTCTTATTAAAGGATAATCAATACAATCAAATAAGCTATAAATAATGAGTGTATCAAGATGTGTAAGACTTTAATGGTGTGGCGGAATTTTGGCAGCACTTCTCTTTGTAAAAACCTTTAAGAAAATAAACTAGCTCTCAAAAAAAGAGTTCTGCAGAGTTTCGTTATTGTTGCTGGAGAAGATTGATTGTTCCTTCATAATCTGATGGATATATAATGATGTAACTTGATTGAGAAGATAGAGACAGGTGGCACACTATAGTCCATTCATTTGAGACAAAATTGCTCCTAACTGATCAATTAAAGCTACAAGTCGACCATGTGATTGTCCAAGGTCTACAAATCAATAATAGGATCCTCAAGACCTTAGAAATCGATAGTACATTATTCAATATTGCTAGAAATCAACCTGGAGTCCACATGGATGCTAATAGTTACCATCTTCTTTCCCTTTCATGTGAAATTCTATAATGCCACCAAGAATAAGACTAGAAATCGATAATGGAATCTTCACTCACTTGGAAATCGACAATGTAGTTGGAGAGTGAGCTAAAAATCAACATCCACTAGTTTGGTACTCCTAAAAATTGACAAGGGACCAAAAGAGAGCTACTAAGTGACTACGTCTTCTTTTTCAAGTGCATTTCGATAATATAACTAAGAAATAAGCTGAAAATCGACAATACAATTGTAGATGGAACTAGAAATTGACTAAAGCAAGATATGGAAGGATTGATGGTGACTTGACATGTCCTAGGGATCTACAAATTGATAATGTATTTGTTGAAAACCTCATAGTCGATAATACACTTCAAGAATTATTCGAAATCAACTCAAATATAGGAATTTGTTCTCTACAAGTAAATAATAAAAGTTTATTTCCTTGACCTTAGATTATATTCATGTCTTCAGTCTTCTGGTCTTCATAATTAAATTATTTAACACTTAATCTTGATTACAAATACCACTTAAAAACCTTCCTCAGAATAATACTTAGTTTCTCTTCATGGATCACTAACGCCTAGTGCAATTGGTCTGGTTCACAGATGACCAGTTCCGCTCTCAAGCCTTCATATTATAACTATATAATCCATTGTTAAGTCTTCTATATTATCCATTCAGATTCACTTAGAATCCTTCAGGTCTTCACACTAATCTTAATAATTGTTTCGAATGACTTCAATCTTATTCATCCGCTGCCTGAACATATTAACGAATTTCATACGGACTTATGTTGATGTCGTATTCACTGCAGTTACCAAGATCATTATATATATACCAAATCAACATTCTGAACTGTATCTAGTAGAATATAGATTATAATAGAAGATCTCAGTTCGAAAAATGGGAGCCAAGAAAAAACATGTATGTGATCTTGGATAATAAAGAAGAAGAAACATTCTATTTTCATGCATAACAAATTAGAAGGATATTCAAAGCAAAATATCAAGATACAAGCTAGCCTCATTTGTCAAGAATCACGGGAAAGAGAATGAAGAAGCAATCTTCCTGGACCTTAAAGACTATGTTATGTATTGTCTAGCAAGCATTGTAACTTGGTGATTTATACACCAAGTAGCAACAATGTATTCTCTAAGAAATAAGAACATAGAGTTTTCAATAGAGTTAAGTCAAGAACACTATCTCTTAAAAAAATATTATACACCGTAGTTGTGAAATTCTTGTAATTTGCACAGATTATTTCTTCAATATATAACTCCGGCGGCAAGTCAAAAACAAACCACCTGAAATTTTAATGTTTTGTGTTCTTATTTCAATTTAGTCGTTGTTCAAGCTCAAAAGTTGAAAATTGTAATTTATATTCAACCCCCATTCTACAAATTACTCTAGTATTGATAATTGGTACATATCGCATTAACAATTCTATAAAAGAGGGTTTTATTCATAGTACCTCTACTAAAATGAATTTCAAGTAAAAATTGAGATATAGTGTTATACCGGGCTCTAGGTGCTTGCTTTAGACCATATAGTGCTTTTAAAAGAAAATATACATAATATGTAAATTTTGAGTCTTCAAATCCAAGTGGTTGCCATACATATGCTTCTTCTTCAAGTTCTCAATTCAGAAAAGCACTCTTTACATCCATCTAATTGACTTTGAAATTGGCATGAGTTGCATAGGACAGAAAGATCCTGATTACTTATAGTCTTGCCACAGGAGCAAATGTTTCATCAAAATCAATTTCTTCCTCTTGAGAGTAGCCTTTTGAAAATAATCTAGCTTTGTTCCTTGTGACTATTCCAGGTTTTTGAATACCTATTTGGTTTTAATGACTGATCTGTCTTTTGGCATAGGTACCAGCTTCCACACTTTGTTTCTTTCAACTGGTTTAGCTCTTCCTACATAGTCATAATCCAGTCTGGATCTAGTAGAGATTCCTCAACTCGTGTAGGCTCTTCTTGTGAGAGAAAGTTGTTATATAAACATTCTTCTTGAGTTGCTCTTCTAGTCTTAACTCTGGTAGATGCATCTCCTATGGTTAATTCAAATGGATGACTTCCTATCCATTTTATTTGTAAGGGCAGATTTGACCTTGATGATGTGACTTTATTGTCTCCATTCTGTTGAGCATAATTTGAAGTTATGCTCCTTGAAGTTCCCCCTGTGTTTGAGGCGTCATTAACAGTTGATGGAGTTCTAGGTTCTCAATCAATTGTTGGATCATTTTGAGCATCGCCGGATGCCTCATTTTGATCAATGGTTGTTCTATTAGTTTGATAAATGGTTGTTCCATTTTGTTGACTAACTGTAGCTTCCTTATCATTTAAATTAGCAGACTCTGTGTTAATTCTTCTAGGAACATTATCAGCTTCATCTTTATAGTCATCCATTTAATCATCAAATACAAAAGCATCATTGTACTATTTGTATATAAATTCTTGAATATCCTTTTCTTAAAAAACCACATGAACTGATTCCATAACAATATTGATTCTCATGTTGTAGACTCTGTAGGCCTTGCCAGCTGCTTACCCAACAAAAATTCCTTCATCTGCCTTGGCTTCGAACTTGCCAATATTTTCCCCTTGATTTCTCAGAACAAAACATTTACATCCAAACACATGCAGAAAATCCAAGGTTGGTTTCTTCCTTTTAAACAAATGGTAGGGTGTCATACCAAGAGCTTGATTTATCAGAGATATATTCTAATTATAACATGCAGTGTTAATAGCTTCATCCCAGAAGTAGGTGGGTATTTTTTATTCTCCAATCATTGTCCTTGCGGCTTCAATAAGAGTTCTGGTTTTCCTTTCAACAACTCCATTTTGTTGAGAAGTTCTTATTGTAGAAAACATATGATGGATCCCAACTTTTTCACAGAATTCTTGAACTCAGTTCCATTATCACTTCTAATCTTTCTCACTTTTAAATCTAAATTGTTGTTGACTATCTTAATATGATTAATAATGGTTTCACTGGCCTCGTTCTTTTAATGCTGGAAGAAGGTCCAAGTGAATTTAGAGAAATCATCAATAATAACAAGACAATATTTCTTTTTGGAGATAGACATAACATTGATTGGTCCAAATAGATCCATGTGAAGAAGTTGCAAGGGTTTGTCAATTGAGGAGACTATCTTACTCTTGAAAGAGGCTTTATTTTGCTTACAAAATTGGAAAGCATAACATAGACCATCTCTGGAAAATTCCAATTTTGGCATTCCTCTTAGTGGATCCTTCTGAACCAAATCATTCATTATCAAAAAGTTTAAGTGAGACGGCCTCTTATGCCACAACCAACCTTCATCAATACTTGTCGTACTGAGAAGGCATGTGACGTTGAAGTTGAAGTCATCTACATAGACGTTTCCTTTTCTGACTCCAGTTAACAGCATTTTTTTATTTTTCTTTTTGTTAACAACACAAGCTTCCAGATCAAAGTCTACTTTGAGACCTTTATTATAAAGTTGACTGGCGCTAAGAAAGTTATGCTTCATTCCTTCAACTAGTGCTACTTGATCAATGATGACATTTCCTTTTAAAATCAAGCCATATCCTACAGTGTTACTGTTTGGGCCAGCTTTTTCTTCCAATTCTGTAAGTAGGGATGAAGCACCAGTCATGTATCTTGAACAAACGTTATCCACATACCATAGATTTTTCTTCATTTCTTCTATACAATCAAAACTAACTCAATTCGACTTTGGTACACAAGTGTTCTTGGGTCATGCTTTGTCATATGTTTTCTTTGCCTTTTACCATTCTTAACTTTAGGCTCTGGAAGATCAAGATCTACTTTTACGTTTGATCTTTAAACATAATTAATAATGTTCAGATTAGATATAAAGTTTTACGGATATATAACATTCATGTAAGGAAGAAACAAATTATTAATTTCAGGCATGTTCCATGGCATGTCATATATAGAAAAGTATGAACTAGGAATGAATGGCATATTATTGCAGTTTTGATTAAATGCATTTGGTATAGATAATGAATGCATGGAAAGAACAGACATTTTTGCCATGGACATAGTAGGCATATACATAGATTTGAAATTAACAGATATCTTATTGAAACTCCCACACTTGGCACAAGATTTTCTCGGAGCATATTTATCTGAAGTGTAGTTATTATGTTTATTAATACCTATCTTGACATTTCTATTGTTCCTTTTCTTGAAGCCTATAATACTCTTAACCTTATCCTTCAAGTTTTTATTGGATAAGTGGCCTATGTTCTGTTTCTTATCCTGTTTAGTTTTCCTACTCTCACCAGTCCCAAAGTTCTTACTAACTGGACCATACTTCTCATTGAGTTTTCCAGTTTGGAAGAACTGATCGGTTTCTTCAACGGATAGCTTATATCCATTGACATTTTGTCCTTCAATGGATAATCACTATCCGTTGACTTACAATAATCACTAACAGGTTCAAGTTTTACTTTATCCTTGTTTTCAGCAAGATCACAGAAAAATTCAATGCCTTAAATTTCCATGATTTTGTTGGCTGCATTCTTGGATTATTTCAATTTAGCAATAACAGTTTGCTCATGTTCAAGTTGATTTCTCAGAGTTTCTTCCCGTTTTAGCACATCAAGAAAATCATCTTTAACTACCAAGTAATCCATTTTCATTTTCATAAAATCATGCAACTGAGTTTCTAACAGAGTATTTTTCTCAACAAGCAAAACATTAGATTCTTTAACTCTAGCATTTTCTTTTTTGATAGATTTAAGAGTAATGTGTAAATTATGTAGTTCATAATTCATGTCATTAATGGTTTCTTTGCATTCAATCTTACTCAAATTAGATAGATGGGTAGTGATTACCTGATTGCTTGATAAACTAGCTTCAAGAACATCATCATTAGCCACTAGTGCCAAATTCACATACTCCGCTTTCTCATCTAGGTCATCTCTATCAGTCTAATCTTTTTCCTTGATGATGAAAGCTTTCTCTTTTTGTTTTGAATGATCAAAATATTTCTTCTTAATCCACAGCTTTACCACCTCTAGGGTTCTTTGACTTTCTGGACTCATTTGCAAAGTATCCAGCTGTTCCACAATTATAGCAGTTAAATTTGGATTTATCAACCAAATTCCTGTTTGAGTTGAACTCTTTGTTGAATGGCTTGTAGAACGATTTTCTTTTGAACTTCAAATTATAAAATCTTTTTGACATGAAGGCCATGTGTTTATCCATCTCCTCTAGATCATCTGTTGAAGATGAGTCACTCCCATCTTCAATTGCTTTCGCATTTCCTTTTGATAATTTCGTTCTTGCTTCGTCAGATCCATTTGATGCATATTCCACTTTGACTTCCACTCTCTTCTCATACTGATTAGATGCAATAAGGGCTATAGATCTGTATTTTCTTTGGCCCTTTTCAATTTCCTCATCTTGTTGCATTTTTAACTCATTAGTCTTCAAGACTCCATACAATCTGTCAAGAGTGTATTCCCTGTAGTCATATGAGTTTCTAACAAAGACAATTTTTAACTTCCATTCCTTTGGAAGAGATCTCAAAAACTTCGTGTTGGAGTCTTTAACTTGATAGACTCTTTCATGCAGCTTTAGTCCATTTAACAGCTTTGGAAATCTGTTGAATGTTTCACCCAATCCCTCACCAGAGATAGAGTGAAAGTACTCATACTGTTGTATTAGAAGTTACATCCTATTATCTCTAACTTGTTCTGATCCTTCATAACAAGGTTGAATTGTATTCCAAATATCCTTAGCTGTTGAGTTATTCATGACACATTCAAACATGTTAGAATCCATGACATTAAACATAATGTCCATAGTGATCTTGTATTTGTTGACTTCCTCCAGATCCTCTAATGAGTAGTCATCTGGATGTTTCACAACTATTCTGTCAGGATTAATGGTTCCATCAACTGCTGCAAGTGTTTTGATTATCTCCATTGGAATATCAGGACCATTATCAATACAGTTGACTAAACCCTCATTCTACGACATTAAGTGAAGCATCATTTTCACCTTCTAGGGAGAATAAAATTCCTTGTCCAGAATTAGAATCTTCACACCAACATCGTTCTTACCCATGATTGATTCTATAGTTTCAAGATCTTTAAACCCTATATAAGTTGAGGGTTTGCACATATGCCAATTGTTATTTACTAAAAATTAATACTAGGGTAATTTGTAGAAGGGGGTTGAATACAAATTACTGATTTTAACTTTTTCAAACTTGAAAAATTGCTAAACTGAAATAAGTACGCAGGACATCAAAAATTCCAGGTGGTTGGTTTTTGACTTGCCACCTGAACAACAATTACAAGAATTTCACAGCTTCTTTTTACAGTGTTTCTCTCAGAGATAATGCTCTCAACTAAACTTTATGGAAAACTCTATAAACCTATATTTCTTAAAAAATACACTCCTGCTACATGATTTATATATTACTAAGTTATAATTGTTTGCTAGACAACACATGACTCAGTCTTCGAGCTCCAGCGAGATTACTTATTCATTCTATTTCCCGTGAGGCTTAATGTGATATCCCGTATTTTTAGAGGTTATTATTATTATTATTATTATTATTATTATTATTATTATTATTATTATTATTTTAAACTATTTTTATGTAATTTTCCGATATTGAAGGAATAAAATTATGGATATTTTATTCTTGTTTGATAAATTTTCAAAAGTATTTGTTTGAATTATTTTTCTAGGTCATTGGAGTATCGAATTTTATTGTCTATTTAAAATAAATTTCATTTTATTGGTGAATTATGTGTTACGTGGCTAAATGTTATTTATATATTGGCTATTATGTGTATTATTAATTGTTGTATTGAATTCATGTTTTAAAAATGAATTTTCTAATTTTAAGAATAAAGGATTTACCGAATTCATTTTTTTTAAAAATACAACGACAATCTCAAAAATTCTTTTTATTGTTTGATAATTAGAATAATCATTTTTAGGAATTTAAAAAAAATTGTCAAAGTAGTATTTTGATAAAATTTTGGCTTTAAAATATTTTCTTAACTTAATTAACCTCTAATTTACGTATAAATTTCAATAATACTTTACAAATCCTAAAAATCATATTTCATCCATTCTATAACATTCCGGGATTTACAAAAAATAATTCAATGGTTTTTCGAAGATATTGAACTACGAGATATACCGATAATTCAGTTAATTGCGAGTTCACTAAATTGGCGAGTCAACATGTAATTACCCAAAATTGTACCACATGTCCTGATACCTGTTTACATTTGAGTTCTTCCCCCAATTTCTTTTCTCCTCCTCATTCCCAGTGTTTTGATTCAGCGTCTTTCTCCACCGATTCTACTCTGTTTATTTTTCAGATATCGTGCTTCGTGTCTCCGTGGTACCCTCTATAGTAATCTCGATTTTGTCGCCTAACCACCATCCAACAGCCACCGCTGTCCACTTTTCCGGAAACCCGAACCTTGCCTGTCGTCGTGTGTCTTAATCTCAGTGGGTATAATTCAATTCAAATCCTTATAAATCAGTTGGCTTAAATATGTGTTATGATTTTGATATGAGATGTTGCATATATATGTTATGTAGTAATTTGGTTAGTTTGAAACTCAAAATATTGTCTGGGTATTAAAACTTTTGGTTTGAGAATATGCAGACATGTGTTTGGAATGGTACTTTAAGAGTTAACGGATTAAAGTTTTAAAATTATATGTTATTGAGTTGAATTTCTAGACTGCTACGGGTCTGTTTTTGCAGTACAATTCTGAGCTCATAGAGTCGAGTTATAAGCTTATTCTTTATGTGGTTATGTGCTCTGAGGGGTCTCATTTCTACTCGCGAAAGAAGTAGATTGATTTAATAAACGAGCTAAAAGATATGTATGTTTTAGTGCAAGGTGCGCAAAGAATTCTGGCCAGGTTATGTGTCTTGTTCTAGGCCCTGTTTTGCTTCCTTAAACTTGAGATTTGATTCTGAAATTTTTACTCAAGTTAAATGTTAGGATTTGGAATATGTCATTAAAATGTTATATAAATAGACCAATTTTTCTATTTATTAAAAATCTTAGTGTGGGGCTGGTTCTACAGGACAGATTTCGGTTCCTGACTTGCAATCCCTGTTTTACTTTCTTAAACATGGAATTTGCTTCTGAAATATTTATAGTAGATTGGATTAATGTTTATGAGTATCTCATAAAAAATTCATGTAAAAACAATAAATTTTCAATTTATTAAAAATCACAGAGTGAGGACTATTTGAACTATTGTCTAGTTTTGTTTCTCTATTAGTGCATAGTATGAGTTTATATTTGGTTGATTGTATATAATTGATAAATGGATTCTTATAGCGGTGGTAACTTGTTATTTGCATTATCTTGATTTCATGTTTGAACATCAATGATTTTACAAGTGTTTGCTTGATATTGTCATTATTTCAGAATTTTTTGAGCTACAAAGTGTATTTGAAAATCGAAGTTATTGTCACTAAGGATATGTGCTTTATGATATGTCGAATTAGAATTATATGCTAGAACTTGCATCTAGACTCAAAGTTGAATCATTATTTTGATTAAGATATGTGTTTACTAAATTAAGGTTGGAATTGATTGAATGGCAGTTAAAGCTAATTGTGATCTAGTATATGGTTTCAGAGCTTGCTAATCATTGGATTTAACAGGTAAGTAATGGTTGAGATTAATTGATAGAATTTAAAGGATCGTGATGATCATACGAGAATTAAGAAAGATAAATTTTCTTTATATAATTATATATACCTCGAATTTTTGGGTATATGCAATTATATAATTAAAAATTCACTTATCTTATAGTATGAGAATGATAAAGGATTGATAAATTATGATTATACGAGGATTAATGAATCATAAATTTACTTTTCTTATAGTATGGGTTATATACACATATATACCTTAAATCTTTACTCCTTGTAGTATAAATTTGAGATGTGAATTATTGAAGCGTGATTGTATTTTAATTGATATTAGTTAAGTACTTGTTGGTTTATTGAGTTGGATTGAGTTGGTTACTTGTTGAATAATATAGGAAAACATGTGGTTACTTGTTGGTTACTTGGTTCAGTGCGGTCGAATTTTCGTTAGAAATTATATATATTTTATCTATTAATAATTTTTGATAGCTAATTGCAAGATATTATTTTTTAAGTAAAACATGTCATGTGCTAGTGACCTTTATTAGCTATAAAAAGTTAATGGTTCAATCTTGTGTTATGTGTTATCTGACTATCTGATATATGTATATGCGAAGGTAAATGAATTCGGATTTGATAGTTGTAATTTAAAATTAGTTAGAATCGTTCAATGAGTAAAATATTGTCTTATTCTCGTAGAGAATCAGAATGACGCATGCATTACCAGAAACGTTCAAAAGGTCAAATGTTTTTGCGAAGCGAGTAAGGGTAAGTCCGAGGAGGCAAATGCGTATTGTAGATAAAATATAGTCAAAGGCTACCTAAGAATTATGATAAGGCATAGATTGTGGGATTGAGCTGTGATTTTGGAGTCAGATTTAAGGCAAGTTTTCCATACACTATTCTAATTTCAAAATAGTTTAACGTTTTACATCTTAAACTGCTTAGTTTTTTATGCAAATATTTCTTATCTATTTTAAGTTCATAATAGATACATGTTTTACATATCGCTGAATTAAATTCTGATTATGCAAGTATTCTTCTGTTATTTTATGTTCAAAATAGTTAAGTATTTTTTAACTTATCCAAATACTGGATTTATAAATATTTTATACGTTGAGGAAAATGATTTTATCATTTTAAAATGATTCTTGCCCAAGTGAATGAGGGATAAAATTTATAAGGGTGTCGATTATTATGACCCCTTTCATTAAAATATTTTAAGATTGGATGGTTGTGTAAGAGGTCGTGGCGGCGGTCCAGTATGAGCTAAGTATTATATGTGATTATAATATATTTCCAGGAAAATGTATGTCTTAGGTGCCCCATTATTTTGTTGGTTATGCTTCGGCATACCGATGTTGCTCCGCGGCTGATCACCCGCGATAACACACCGCCATTCGAGTATTCCAATCTAAATTATTTTGATAATCATATAATGAATTATTTATCAAGTGATTTTGTTTTGGATAAAATATGGAATACAGTTATGATTCAGTTTCTGACTGGCGTTGATATTTAATTTGCTGTTAGTATCAAAAGTGGTACTGATATATATGATTGATATTAACTTCAATACTTCAAAACTGGTATGTTGCGAATATCTAAGATTAGTATTGATATCTAATTTGATATTGACATCAAAATGATTATTAATATCAAGAATGCGGTTTTGAATAAATTTATGATTCAGTTTTTAATTGTTGTTTCAAATTTATTTGGTTATGATATACCTGTTAGTATACAGCGCAAAGTGATTTAGAAAAAATAATCCTTTTTCGTTAACTGATTTTCAATATGGATAGTTGACCAGATTCTTGTTTGGATATAAATGTGTTTAAAGCCTTTGTTGCTCAAATCCTAAAGAGTTTTCCTGAAAAAGTGGTGCAAATTATCAAAAGCACTTTAAGGTTATTAAAGTGAATTTTTTGGTTTATTTAAGAAACCTACAAATATTTTGAGACTTTGTAATTATGCCTTTAATATACTTGTTGAGCATTTATTTCGCTTATACTTGTTTGTTTTTAAAATTTAACCTTCCAGTGAAGATTAACTGGCGTTGTTTAGCCGCATAATTCGAGAAAAGCAAAGGAAGAAGCTTTTGGAAATGGTTGGTCTAGGGATTGCGGAACTAGAGTAAATTTTATTGTATAAATTTGTGTGTATACATATTAGTTATATTATCATGTATTTGGACCTAGTATACTTCTTTTCGAAGTTATACTAGCGGGTTTAGTTTTGAGATTTGGATTTGTTGAAAAGAGTGAAAATTTTATTGGTATAATTTGGAATCTTGTTTCTAAGACTGTAACCTAAAAAGACCTTGGTGTAGTTTAGGGTCGCAGATGCTATATTTCAACTGCTAGTATTTATTTATTGATTAAACAGATTGTATTTTATTGAGGTTTCATAATGACGACCAAACCCTTTGACCCTGGATTTGGGGACGTTACACTTAACAAATGAGGCTAGATTGAATCTTGATATATTGCTTTGAATATTCCACCAATTTTTCATGCATGAAAATGAAATGTTTCTTCTTTTTCAGAATCCAAGATCACATGCACGTTTTGTCTTGGCTCTCATTTTTCAAACTGAGATCTTCTATCAGCCCATGTGCTCTATCAAATTTGATGTATGTGCTCTGTCAAGTCATTGTATCACTCTTTACTACTTTAGCCATTGATAGTGAAATCTTCTTAGCAATTGAAGGGCTGATCTTATTAGCCATTGAGAGTCCTTTTCCTTTAACCATTGATGACTCACTTCACTTAATCAAAATTACATGGGATCGAGTATTTACAATTAGTCATCCTATTATATTTATACATTGAGTCAGTGATGACCATGAAATGAACAATTATAACAATGACTATCGATTGAGATCTACATGAAAATTGCGGCAAAAACTTATCAGTAGATAAGCTACTCTACCAACGGCTATCAGACAAGGATAATTTAGTCGTTGAGAGCTACATCTACTTAATGAATAATTATGCTCTATGTTTTGTTCATCATCAAAAATACATGTGATTTCTAACAACTCTAATTTAGGAGCAACAATATTTTCCCTTTATTCATCATGCATTCAACAACAAGATGATTAGTACTACCATAATCAAAATATGTCTTTCAAGGTGTATACAGAATAGGTTAATATTTTATTTCCTTTTCAACACTTACTTTGCCACATCTATTCGTTCTATGTTATTTTTCCTTGTTTTTCTTTTAGCTTTTGCTTAAGCTTTTTTGAGACATTAAACCAATATTTATAGTCTTAGCCTTTTGCATAAGACATAACTCCTGATATAATTATTTTCATTCACTGATTTGAGTCCATCAAAATTTAAGTCAAACTTGACAAGAGTTACCTTAAACCTATATTTACTCACTTATTTATCAGTGCTTATTGGTTTTGAGGTCTCATCTTTAATTTTATTTTCTTTATTAAAGTTTGGATTATCCGCATAACATAACCCTGATCTCCAATAGTCTTTCTCAATTATATTATGAGTTGTCTTTCCTGAGTTGGTTCAAATTTTAATGATCTCTCTTTCTTTAGCTAGTTCCTTCTCTGGATAAACATGGTTTTTCAGTAATTCTAGTTTAACAAGTATAACATCATCCCTCTCTTTCTGAATTTCTAGCATAAAGAGCAACTTGGTTTCTAAGTGTCATTTCTCTTTTTAAGATCGGAGTTTTCGATTTTAATTCTCTCATTCTCTAAATTTCGATCCCTATAGTTAACATGCATACATTTAAGAAATAATCTTAACTCAGAAATTTCATATGTCTCAAAATTAAAAATAGTTTAAGGTACCTTAATTTCAGATGAAACGGAGTCAGATTAACATTTTCCATCAATGCATAATTTGTTTCCTCCTCTGAATCTGATGAATCAGCCCACTACTTCTTCTTTGTGATGCGAACTTTATTCCTTCCAGTTTTGGTCTTTTTTTATTCAGTTACAAAATGTCATATTTCATTAAAGTTTTCACCTTGGACTTGTACATTGAGATAATTTTTTTAAAAAAGTTAGGTATTATATTTGAAGTTATGTAAATAGTTCAATTTACTTTTACCAAGTTTTAAGTATAATATAATAATCAATAAATAAGTGGATAATTTTGATGGTGAAAAAAATATCAATTGAATTTTGTATAGTTACAAAATCTTAAATATACATAAACAATTATGCTAAACTTCTAGATCGAAAGTCTGGATAAAGCGTGTTAATAGATAATAGAATACTTACTTACTAATTCATTTATGTGATAAATAGGTATTACCGTCAATAAACTTAAGTATAATATTATATTTTGATAAATATTAAATAATTATATCATGTATTAGGATAAATGAATATCATTATATTCTAATATTTGAAAAAACAATTTGATGGTCAAAGATATATAATGATAGATAAATCTTTCTATATAATATTCAAATGAAAAATATGACTTTTGTATAATTTAAATCAAATATAAGTAGATTCTCCAAAACTAATAATAACCTTACTAAAAATAATTATCATTTTTCTTCATTACGATTCCAATTGATTAAATTTAGAAATCATCAGTGAATTATTTATTAAAGATTGTGCGTTAAAAGTTCATATACACCAAATAGAATTAATTTATGATTCAATTTTAAAATTATTACGTCAACATAAAAAGATTGATTATTTTTTTATAAATGAGTTGCAAAAAAAACCTAATACGCAGTAATTATTTTAAATTAAGCTAATAACTAGTAAATAAAAATGCGCTTCACAGGGATGTTGAAAATTATTTATAAATTTTTATATGAACTAATATAATAATTTAGATAAAAAATTAGTTTTTGTCGCTCTTACGTCAAACATAAACTAATAAAAAATTATTATAATTTAGATAAAAATAAGTTTTACCCACCCTCTCATCAAACGAAATATTGATATAAATTATTTTTATTTAGATAAAAATTAATTTGAGTCGCCCTTCCGTCAAACACAACACTACTACAAAATTATTATAATTTAGATATAAATTATGATCTTTCTTCATAAATCCAAATGTCTTTCCTTAAAAAATAAATAGGATATCTAATTTACATCTTTCTCATTTATAAGTTAGGATAACTACTCTACTCTTAAAGATAATTTATAAATTCTGATATGAACTAATAAAACAATTTAGCTAAAAATTAGTATGAGTCGCTCTCCCGTCAAATATTAATTAATAAAAAATAATTATAATTTAGATAAAAATTAGTTTGAATCACCCTCCCGTCAAATACAATACTAATATAAAATTATTTTTATTTAGATCTAAATTAGTTTGAGTCGCACTCCCGTCAAATACAATATTAATAAAAAAATATACAATTTAGATATAAAATATGATCTTTATTTATAAATCCAAATGTTTCTCTTTAAGAAAATAGGATACCTAATTTGAATCTTTTTCATTTATAAGTTGGGATATATATCACTTAAAGATAATCTATAAATTCTGATATGAACTAATATAATAATATAGATAAAAATTAGCTTGAGCTGCTCTCCTGTCAAATACAAACTAATAAAAAATTATTATAATTTAGATAAAAATTAGTTTGAATTATCATCCTGTCAAACACAATGCTAATATAAAATCAATTTTATTTAGATGAAAATTTGTTTGAACAGCTCTACCGTCAAACACAATACAAATAAAAATTATTATAATTTATTTATAAATTACGATCTTTCTTTATAAATATAAATGTCCTGCTCAAAAAATTAAGATTCCTAATTTGAATCTTTCTCATTTAGGATTCTTTATAAATATAAATGTCCCTCGTTCAACTCTCTAGGTTAGGATTTTAAAGATAATTTTAATCTATAACCCTCTCCTTGTAATATGTAAAAAAATATTAATTTATAAACTATAGTACGTTTTCTACTTATAATATTTTAAAAATATATTGATTTTCAATATTTAAATTATGAAATTTTAGGATAGTAAAATAGATTAAAAGAAGCGCATTCAATATATGTATATATATAAGAGGATTCGCAGGAGGTTATGTGCTCTAAGATCGTTTCATTTTGCTTTTCTAATTTTCTTAGAGTTTTGGAATTTTAAATTGTTAAAAATGAAAAATATCTTTCAACATATTAGAAGTAGAAAATGAGTTCGAGTTTATAGAAGAGAATAATGGTAGAAAATGTATTTGAGTTTCTTATTCGAATACAAACTAAATTAAAATACAAACTATAAACTACACTTCCCACACACGACTACACATAATTCCCTCCATTTTTAATTGAATTTTTCCCGTCAATTAGTGAACTCATTTTAAAATCTAACTTCACTATATTTTTCTACATCATCCAACAATGAGTATGAATACCATATCTGATATGTTTCGATGATAAATCACTAATTATGTCTACGGGAATCACTAAAAGTACTGATTCTGGAATTAGTACTGATTTCAATTTACTGATTCGGGTAAGTTTAAATACTGATTTGTCGTCAAAATATAGTAAATATGCTATGCAAATCGATGAGTGGGAGATGAATAAAAATACGATGAAAATATTTTTTTTAAAAGTTAACCAACTAACGGGAAAAGCAAAATTAAAAACGAAGGGGAAAGTGATTAAACATGTGGGTCTCATTGGTTTGTAGTTTGTATTCTAATATTGGTTTGTATTTGAGCACTTGCCTATATATATATATATATATGAGTCTTACTCCAATACAAACTAAATTAAAATATAAACTACAAACTACACCTCCCACACAACTACACATAATTCCCTCCATTATTAATTAAATTTTTCCCGTCAATTAGTGAACTCTTTTTAAAATCTAATTTCACTATATTTTTCTACATCATCCAACAATCAGTATGAATACCATATTTGATATGTTTTGACTATAAATCACTAATTATGTCTACGAGAATCACTAAAAGTACTGGTTCTGGAATTTGTACTGATTTCAGTTTACTGATTCGGGTAAGTTTAAATACTGATTTATCGTCAAAATATAGCAAATATGCTATGTAAATCGATGAGTGAGAGATGAATAAAAATACGGTGAAATTATTTTTTAAAAAAAGTTAACCAACTAACGGGAAAAGTAAAATTAAAAACGAAGGGGAAAGTGATTAAATATGTGGGTCTCATTGGTTTGTAGTTTATATTCTAATATTGGTTTGTATTTTAGCACTTGCCAATATATATATATAAGAGGATTCGCAGGAGGTTATGTGCTCTAAGATCGTCTCATTCTGTTTTTCTAATTTTCTTAGGGTTTTGGAATTTTAAATTGTAAAAAATGAAAAATATCTTTCAACATATTAGAAGTAGAAAATGAGTTCGAGTTTATAGAAGAGAATAATGGTAGAAAATGTATTTGAGTTTATAGAGGAGTTTTAATGTAGAGAATAGAATAATTGTAGAAAAGGTATTCGAGTTTACTAAAAAGTAATCTTTTAACATATTAAAAATGGAATATGCGTTCGAGTTTATAAAAGAGAATAATGATAGAAAAGCTATACGAGTTTATAGAAGAGTACGAGTTTATAGAGTGAAATAATTATTGAAAAGGTATTAAGGGCATGTCCAACAATGATCCAAAAATCCAGATTTGGGGCAGATTAACCCAAATTCTCCTCAAACAATGATTCAAATAGTAATCCAAATTTGGATCAGTGAATAATATTGATTCAAATTTGGATCACCACTATTCACTGATCCAAATTTAGTTTAATATAAAATAATTATTTTAGTTTATTAGATTTAAAATTGATTTGTGATTAATTAATGAATATTAATGTTGTTTTATATCTTAGTTAATGGAATGAATGTGTTTTTCGTTAATTAAGCATATAATTGTTTTTATTATTTTTACGTATATTAAAATTTTATATTTGATTTAAATAATTTATCAAATATAATATAAATACTTGATAATGGTTAAAAAATTAAATTTAAAAATGAAGAGTTTAATATAATATTTGTGTATTATAATATGAAAATGATAACTTGAATAAAAATTTAGATCATGTTGGAGTTCTTCAAAAATTTAGATCAGAGTTTGGATCAATTGATGATCATGTTAGATATATTTGTGATGTCATGTCTAATAATCATTTGTGTTTAGTTTTCAGATCTTGACTAAAAGGACAAATCAGGACTTAACTGGAAATCAGTACTTATACTGAAGTCAGAACTTAAGATATCAGAACTTAAGTTATCAAAACTTAAGATATCAGAAGATATTCATCAGGAGATAATATCAGGACTTAAGAAGACTGTCAGATAAGGAAGACGGCTAATTGAAGGAAAAGAAGATTGAGATTAACACAAGAAGAGATATGCATGGAGAAGAATTCTATGAAGAATAGAAGATTTGGAGGAAAAGATAACTAATTGATATATTTTAGGATGCAGACTTTTATTCGATATCAATTATAAGATTATCTTGTAACTGTGTGGTATATAAACATAGCATAGGGTTTACACTAGAAGTGTTATCATTATCGAGAATATTATTCATTGTAACCCTAGCAGCTCTCGTGATATTTGTTCATCACTGAGAGAGAACGGTTTCATTTTAATACTGTTTTATTAACAAGATTATTTTGTGTTTCATATTTGTGTTCTTAATTTGATTTTATTGTAGTATACACTGTATTCAACCCCCTTCTATAGTGTGTGTGACCTAACAAGTGGTATCAGAGCCTATCTGTTAACACATATACAGTAAAGATCCAAAACAATCATGTCTGAAAAAGAACAAACTCCAACCAAGCCCACCAAAACTGAAGAAACTCCAAAGGCTCAAATCCATAGTCGATATGAGACTATTAGGGTTCCCATACTGAAACCTTCTGAGTATCCCATATGGAAAGTGAGGATGACTATATTTCTGGAAGCTATAGATCCAGAATACCTTAACAGAATTAATGAAGGACCACATAAGCCAACCAAGCTCTCTGTTGTAGTTGCAGATCAGCCAGCAATGACTGTACCAAAGGAGAAAAATGAATATACAGCTAAAGATATCTCATCTATTGCTAATGATGCAAAGGTAAGACATTTGCTGCATAGTGCCATTGATAATATTATGTCAAACAGGGTAATTAACTGCAATACTGTAAAGGAGATATGGGATGCCTTGGAGACAAGATGCCATGAAACTGATACAATTAAGAAGAACAGGAGGACTATACTCACTTAAGAGTATGAGCACTTTGACTCGAAACCTGATGAGTCATTAACTGGTTTATATGACAGATTTGTCAAACTCTTGAATGATCTGTCACTGGTGGATAAAGAATATGATCTTGAAGATACTAATATTAAATTCCTTTTAGCTCTTCCTGAAAGTTGGGATTTGAAGGCAACTACTATAAGAGATAACTATGCTCTTGATGAAATTTATGGTATGCTCAAAACTCATGAACTTGAGATGGATCAAAGAAGCAAGAGACATGGGAGAAAGTCAAGAACAGTTGCTCTTAAGGCTGAGGAGAAATCCCCCAAAGTGGTTGCCTCAAAGAAAGGCAAAGGAAAGGCTTTCATCACAAAGTCTAATTCAGATTCATCTAGTTCTGATGATGATGATGAGGATTCAGAAACTAAAAGTCTATCTGAGATGGATGTTGATGAAGAGATGATGAGATTGTATACTCTTATGGTGAAGGGCATCACAAAGATAGCTTACAGGAAATTCAGAATGGGAAATAAGTTTTCCAGGAAAAGTGGAAGTTCTGATAAGAAGGGATTCAGAAAATCTGAAGGCAAAGCAGGAAAGTCTGACATAGGAGATTACTCAAATGTTAAATGCTACAATTGTGGTGAGAAAGGCCACATATCTCCTGATTGCAAGAAAGGGAAAGGTGACAAAGGCAAGGCACTTGTCACAAAGAAGAAAAGCTGGACAGACACTTCAGATTCTGAACATGAGGTGAACTATGCCTTGATGGCAAATGCTGATAGCAGTTCTAAAGCTGCTGAGTTAAAGGTACCTCAAATAACTTATGCTTTTCGTACTGATCATATTACTGAGTTAAGATCTTATCTTAAACCCATATTCATTAGCTATAGAGATCAGACTTTAACATATGATAGGTTAACTTCTGAAAATCTGGCTTTTAAGAAAAGGAATGACTATTTAGAAAAAGAGTTAGTTATGTTCCATCAAACTCAGAAAGAAAGAGATGATGCATTTTATGTTAGAGATGAAGTGTTAAAATTGAATCAATCTCTAAAAACTGAGTTAGAAAAGGAAAGAGAGATTATCAGGACTTGGACTAACTCTGGCAGAACAACTCAGAATTTACTAAGTAGTGGAAACTGGAAAGAAGGCTTAGGTTATGGAGATGATAAAAGTGAAATAGGAACTAAACAAATTAAGCCAATTATTATTAAACAGACTAATAAGCAAAATATACATCCTGTTAAGTTTGTAGCTAAAACTGTAAAGTCTGATTCTGAAAAGATGAAAGATAATGATACAAAAGTTAAGGCAGAGTCAACTTCTGACAAATTAAAACAGGATAAACCAGCTGAAGTTAACATAGGCTTAATGACAAAGAAGCAGCTTAAGTACAAGCTGAAAGAGATTAAGGATGTAAACAAGGTAAAGCCACCTAGGAAAAATAGGAATAGAAAGGAAGGTGTGAACAAAAGCAATAATTATAAGTCTGTTCCTAATGCTCCTAGAAAGAAATGCAATAACTGTGGAAACACTAACCATCTTGCTTCTTTTTTCAGGAAGAATAAGGATATAAATTCTTTACCTCCTAAATCAGGAGTTAAGAGTCAGTCTGTTAGGTTTAAACCACAAAATCCTTGTTTTCATTGTGGTAGTTTATGGCATTCCATTTATACTTGTAAGGAATATCATAGTTTGTACTATGATAATTATCAAATAAAACCTTCTTTGAAGAAAGTTAGTATTAATTCTGATCTGGAAAAATGTTAACATAAACTTTGATGTTAAATCCGCTGCAAATGTTAACAAACTTAATAAGGCCAAAAGATCCAAACAAGTCTGGGTCCTTAAAACTAATCATTAGTGGTCTTTTTGATTGCAGGGCAACAGGAAAAACATCCTAGTTCTGGACAGTGAATGTTTAGGACATATGACTGGAAATAAAGCCCTGCTATCAGATTTTGTGGAGAAAGCTGGCCCAGGAGTTTCTTATGGAGATGGCAACATGAGAAAAACTCTGGGATATGGCAATATCAATCTTGGGAATGTCATCATTGAAAAAGTAGCTCTAGTCTCAAGACTTAAACATAATCTACTGAGTGTTAGTAAAATCTGTGACAGAGGTTATCATGTGGATTTCTTTGAAGAACACAGTGAAGTTGTAAGCAAATCTACAGGCAAAGTTCTTCAGAAGGGATACAGACATGGTAACATTTATGAAGCCAAGCTTTCAACAAGTTCTGATGGTTCTGCAATATATCTGTTAAGTAGAGCATCAATTGAAGAAAGCTGGGATTGGCACAAGAAACTCTCTCATTTAAATTTCAATAATATAAATGAACTAGTCAAGAAAGATCTTGTGAGAGGACTGTCAAAATCAGTATTTGCTCCTGATGGCCTTTGTGATTCATGTCAAAAGGCAAAATAAAGAAAATCTTCATTCAAGAGCAAGACTGAATCTTCAATTCTTTAGCCTTATCACCTACTACATGTTGATCTATTTGGTCTAGTGAATATCATGTCTATTGCAAAGAAGAAATATGATATGGTCATAGTAGATGAGTTTACCAGATACACATGAGTGTATTTCTTGCACATAAAAAGTGAAACTACATCTATCTTGATTGATCATATTAAACAACTGGATAAATTGATCAAAGACTCTGTGAAAATCATAAGAAGTGATAATGGCACTGAGTTCAAGAATTTGATTATGGAAGAGTTCTGCAAAGACCATGGAATAAAGCAGGAATTCTCTGCTCCTGGAACTCCACAGCAAAATGGAGTTGTTGAAAGAAAGAATAGAA
This sequence comes from Apium graveolens, assembly GCF_009905375.1. Taxonomy (NCBI): domain Eukaryota; kingdom Viridiplantae; phylum Streptophyta; class Magnoliopsida; order Apiales; family Apiaceae; genus Apium; species Apium graveolens. Next base: position 137,495,414 of record NC_133657.1, read on the forward strand.
CTCTTATTGAAGCTGCACGAACTATGCTTGATGAAGCAAAGTTACCAACCTACTTTTAGGCTAAAGCTGTGTAGACTGTTTGTTTTACTCAGAATGCAACACTTATCAACAAGCATGGAAAGACACCATATGAGATGGTGAAGAAAAAGAAGCCAAATCTGAAGTACTTTCATGTATTTGGATGCAAGTGTTTTGTTCTTAAGACTCATCCTGAACAGCTATCCAAATTTGATCTAAAAGCTGATGAAGGATTTTTTGTTGATATCCACTTTCCACAAAAGCCTTCAGAGTCTACAATTTAAGAACAAGGGTTGTCATGGAATCTATCAATGTCTCTTTTGATGATAAGAAGATTACTGGACTTGAAGATTTCATTGATCATGATCAGCTGAGATTTGAGAATGAAGCTTTAAATTCTGATTCTGTAAATTCTGATAGTCTAAATCCTGATACTGCAAACTCTGATGGGTTAAACTCTGATGTTATTGAAATTGTGTGTGACCTAAAGGGAAATGCACCTGTGAAGGGGGAGCATATTGAAGATCCAATCACATCTCAAGAAGCATCAGAACCTAGAACAGGCTCTTCAAGTTCTGATTCATCAAGTTCTGATGGGCCAAGTTCTGATAATTCTGGAAACTCAAATTCTGATAATTCTGGAAACTCAAATTCTGAAGGATCCAACTCAGAGAGCATGATTCAGGGGGAGCATCAGAAAATGTTGATCGAGACAGCATGGATCTTGGGGGAGCATCCAGTTCTAGAGATAATCTTCCATCTGCAAGGAAGTGGACTAAAGCACATACACCTGACTTGATTATTGGAGATCCTGAAGCAGGTATTAGAACTAGAACATCAACATCAAATGAATGTCTCTATCATTCTTTTCTTTCTCAGGCTGAACCAAAGAAAGTGGAAGAAGCTCTACAAGATGCTGATTGGGTGAAAGCAATGCAGGAAGAGTTAAATGAATTTGAAAGAAATAAAGTCTGGACCCTAGTGCCAAGACTAAAGAACATATCAGTTATTGGTACAAAATGGGTGTTCAGAAATAAAACTAATTATGATGGCATAATTACAAGAAATAAAGCAAGGCTGGTTGCAAAAGGATACTCTCAACTGGAGGGAATTGATTATGTTGAAACATTTGCACCAGTTGCTAGATTGGAAGCCATAAGGATATTTTTGGCTTATTTTGCTCATAAAAAGTTTACAGTCCTTCAAATGGATGTAAAAAGTGTTTTCTTAATGGAGAATTGGAAGAAGAAGTATATGTTGAACAACCTCCAGGTTTTGTAGATTCAAAATTTCCTAATCATGTCTACAGACTTGATAAAGCACTTTATGGCCTTAAGCAAGCTCCTAGAGCATGGTATGAGACATTATCTCAGTTTCTTCTGGAAAGTGGATTTAACACAGGGACTATTGATAAAACTTTATTCTATCTCAACCATGGAAAATACTTACTTTTGGTGCAGATATATGTTGATGATATCATTTTTGGTTCTACAAATGACAGACTTTGTAAAAGGTTTGCCAAACTAATGCAGTCAAGATATCAAATGAGTATGATGGGAGAACTTAGCTATTTTCTGGGCCTTCAAGTCAAGCAGAATGAGGAAGGAACTTTTATTTGTCAATCTAAGTACACCAGAAATTTGCTGAAGAAAATTGGAATGGAAGACAGTTCAAGTGCATCCACTCCTATAGCCACTACAACAAAATTGGATAAGGATTCTGGTATATCAGTAGATATTACTGATTACAGAGGTATGATTGGCTCACTACTCTATCTAACTGCAAGTAGATCTGATATTATGTATGCTACCTGTCTTTGTGCGAGATTTCAAGAAGATCCAAGAGAACCCCACTTAACAGCTGTAAAAAGAATTTTCAAGTATCTTAAGGGTACAGCTGATCTAGGATTGTGGTATCCTAGGGAATCAGAATTTAAGCTAATAGGTTACTCAGATGCAGATTTTGCAGGGTGCAAAATTGACAGGAAAAGCACAAGTGGAAGCTGCCAATTTCTTGGAGGCAGATTAGTTTCTTGGTTTAGCAAGAAACAAAAGTCAATTTCCACATCAACTGCAGAGGCAGAGTACATTGTTGCAGGAAGCTGTTGTGCACAAATTCTTTGGATGAAGAATCAGTTACTGGATTATGGGTTAGAATTTTCTAAAATCCCTATTTACTGTGATAATCAAAGTGTTATTGCTATGACAGGTAATCCAGTTCAGCACTCAATGACAAAGCACATCAGCATAAGGTACCACTTCATAAGGGAACATGTGATGGAAGGTACAGTGGAATTGCATTTTGTTCCAACAGATCAACAACTAGCAGATATCTTCACAAAACCACTGTGTGAAGCTACTTTTACAAGATTGGTAAATGAACTTGGAATGGTTTCAGGTTCTTTCTCTAAATCTGTTTAATTTATGTTCTAATACATCAGACTTTATGATCAGTATTTACAGAGATTACTCTCTTTATGTAATATGTACTTAATTTGTAATTTACCAAAGTGTTGATTGTTGTCTGATATGAATTTCTAAACTCTGATAGTGATATGAATGTTTCCGTGACTATTCAATCCAATGAGGATAATTATGCTAGATGCTGACCTAGTAGTCTCTAATATACTAAAGATCCCATGTTTGAAGTAATTATTTATGTGGAAATCTTTTAACACAAGCAAATTCTGATATTGAGCTTGGTTAGGTTTACTTTGTGTATCTTATTACTAAGTTAAAAACTAGAATAATGCTTCTTATTTATTAAGTTCTGATGTTAGTAAATCTTATGGATGTACTAAGTGCTGATAAGCTTCACTTATTAAAAGAAAAAGTAAAGAAAAGAAATAAATATCAGGTACTCTTTTGATATCTAGAGAAAAATGTATGTGGAAGGGAAGACCCAAGTGCATTGCCGGTATTAAGTAATATGCATTAGAAAAATAAAATAAAATTTTCTTGGTGACTTTTCACATTCTCTGATTACTGGAGAAATACTCTGATAATAGCATAAATTCTGATAAGCTGTCGTGACTCACTTACACTGAGAAGCCACTATAAAAAGGAATTTCAAAAGATGCATAAAATGAGCACAAAACAGTTGAGGTGGACTCATGCATGAACTCATTCTGTAGTGGACTTCAGACTAATGATAGATTTTGAGCAAAGTTCTTAGTTATGCCTTATTTCTAAGATGTACTGAAGTGAATCAGACTTTACTCTTTGTCTGATATTTAGCTTAAAGCACACACTTACACTCCATATGAATGATGAAAATTACTGTGGTGATCAGTGTTGCTTTAGATGAACAGTTTAAGTGTCAGTTGCATAAATTCTGAGGACAAGTTCTGATGGAAGTTCTGATGATTAAGTTCTGGGAAACCATATCAGCATTTGTATGAAGAATTACAGAAATAAACATTCACTTTTTGAGTAAAGGAGCCATTTTCTGATGACTTTTGAATTCTGATAATAATCAAGTTCTGATGCTGACGTGACAGTATTTATTTCCTTGATTTTTTTTAAGTCAATACTTGAACGGTTATATTTTATCAGAATATTGGTTTAAGTGAGATAAAGACAGTAATAATCATTTGTTTAGTGGGAACAATTTATATTTGAAAAACTGCATGTGCATAGTAATCATTACTTATTTCTCGTGCCCATTAACTACTGCATTAACTACTGCATGGCTGACTGGTGTATAGTCTGTTCCACTTCTCAATAATTGTTGTCAAGTGGAGCGTGTATAAGTAAAAGAGAGAAAAGATTTTAAATCTTTTATCCACTTTTGTATTCTATACTCTCTCTCTTTTTCTTATCTTCTCACATTCTCTGACGGTTTTCTATACAAACATTTTATCAAACACATTTCAGGCACTCTAAATTCTCACTCATTTTCAATGGCACCCAAGGATATAATCTTTAATGGAGAAAAGTTTATCCCCAACAACTATGCTGCCATTCTCACTAAGATTGAAGCTCCTTCGGAACTTCATTTTATTCAGGATTTCTTATTTCATAGTGAAATTGGGTTCGCTTTGACACAGCCATCCTATTTATCTGGAACTCAAGTTCTGACGTTCTGGAGAACAGGTTTTTATGATGATGGTGGTAAGGATGGGACTCCAAGCATCGTGTTTACAGCAAAGGAGGTTGAGTATGTTGTTACTCCGACCACAGTTCGAAAAGCTCTACACCTACCTGAAAACTATCAATTTAGTTCTGCTGTTAAGGAGCCATTGTTACAGCAAATAATGGCTAATCTTGGGTATGAACAGAGTTTGGCTAAGTTGGGTCAACTCAAATGCCCATATATTCGAAAGGAATGGAGCTTCTTCTTCGATTGCACCATGAAGACGTTTGCCAACAAGTGCTCAAATTTTGATGCCATTCCTATTCTGACACAACAAATTGGGTATGCACTCCTAAACCAGTCTCATTTTGATTATGCAAAGACTGTGTTATGTTTTATAGGAGATAGAATGTAAGAGGACAGGAATGTAGTTTACTTTGCTAGGTTCTGTCAGTTAATTTACAGCTACTGTACATTAGATGAACCACAACCAGCAAGTGAACAAATAGAACCTTTTAGGTTAGCTAAGAGGGCTTTTACTGATCTCTTAACTGCTGACAACAAGAAGGGAGTTTTGAGACCCCTTAGGATTCCTTTATCAGTAAAGCAAGCTCTGGTAAATGCTGATTATGATACCTATTCATAGATATATCCTGATGTCCAACCTACCAACACACAACAGCCATCATCACCTACTACTGTCACTCAACAAACACTCACATCAGAACATGTCACCAACCATCAGCACATAATCAAATAAAGATTTCTTCTTCTAAAGCAAAGAGGACAAAGACTATACCTCAAACACAACAAAAGAGAAGGAAGATGATTCTGAGAGATGAATCTGATGATGAGGCACAGGTTCAACCATCAGAACCTGTTGCTAAAGCAGCTGAGGAAGTGTCTCCTCAGAAAACAAAGGAAACTGGGAGTTCTAGCCCCTTAAAAGGCTTAGAAAGATAAATTATGATGACAAAGCTCCCAAAGTCTCACCACCCTTGAAGAGATTGAAGAAACAAAGAGCTAACAGGGACATAGCTGAGTCAGATTCAGAGGATGTGGAAGCAGCAGCTAAGGAAGGGGATTAGGAATCTCTGATCCCAAAGGAGCCAATTGTGATTGAACCCTTCCATCTACACAACCAGAATTTGTTGAAGCCACTGAATCTACACCTCCACTGTCTCCAATTCAAGCTGAAGAAACTGCTCAAGACAGAGTGCCTACACCTTCTATGTCTCCACTTAATGATCCATTACATACAGATGTACCAGGTACAAGTACTGAAGTTGATATCCACAATCTAAATGTACCTGCAGTTCTGTACTTGGAAGCTCCAACCATTTCTCATTACACTCCACCAGCAACGCAACTCCACTGCTAGATGCTGATGTCAATGCAGATGAATCTTCTATTGCTTCACATACAGTTATTCTATCACAAGATGCTGATACTGAAGATTCTGCAAGTTCTGTTGAAGTAAATGCTGACAATACTGGTGAAGCTGCTATAAATGTAAATGTTGATGCAGCTAGTCCTTTAGGACATGCACCTCTACCAACAGTTAATAAAGCTGATTTCATTAAAAAGTTTGTAAGAGAGGATGCACCAATACCTTGGAGTGAAACTAACAGAGGAAGGGAATGGATCAAGGAGTGGAACAAAGTTGATTTTTGTGGCCCCCAAAACCCGGGGTCAGGAGTCTCGGAGGCCACGCCATCTAAACTCTTACAACCACACAACTCACAGTACAATATATAAATACTCACGCTTCACGACCCCACACTTATCACACACACACACACTTACAGGTTATTATCTTGGAAATGAACCATCATATCTAGAGTACTTTCAACCATCAAGTGATAATTATTACAACCCAAAAGTAATTTAGTCTTACCGGGGAGTAACCTTTAAGTAAAGCTAGTCCTCCGGCCAAATATACGTTTCTTGTTTATTATCTTACATAGGTCATACTTATAAATAAGCCGAACTAAAAACAACTGAAAACTAATCCAGCTTATTCGGACTACCTGTGCTACATCACCAAACAATCTACGGAACAGCTGGCCATTTCCTCCCCGTTTCCTGGATGTTGTTCTCATGGAAGGCATCTTGATTCACTGTTGTGTTGTGTCAATTTAAGAAAACAAGTGTGAGCAATAATGCCCAGCATAATAATGTATAGTATGAAAATGACTGTATGATAACATCATATATGATAATTATGTTTTATTCGAAAATAGTTTTCCTTGGTGATACACACCTTCTTATGAAAACAATTCTTTAAGGGATTTTAATATCCAGCGAATACCTTAATAGTAATCCCAGCACCTTGGCTTGGGTTAGGGTATTGCATCTCAATTCCAATCGGAAGAATTAGGACACTCGTTGGAGCCCCCGTATACGATGATCAGTCGTAAAACGATAATAGTAACCTTTTCTACTAGTAGAAGGACGACACCTTCGTATCCCGGTTATCACCCTTGCCGCATTCGGGCTACGTGTCCCATTTTTGGGTATACACATACTTCACATGTTCCTGAGTACACTGAGTACCTTCGCCTGCGGTACCTTTGGTAGTCCATCTAGCACACATAGTACCAGAGTCTACCCCTCCCTTGTCCTTTTTTTAAAAGAATTCTATCATATCTCAAGAACTCGAACCACATCGAAGTTCCCCAAGCGTTTTGCTTGTTGATAGAACAGCTTATCTTACTAAGATATAAGTGTATATATATATATGTACTTCCGAGATTTTCGGAGGAAGTACTAAGGATGTGAGTTGACCGTTGTCAACAGATAATTAAATAAGGGGAAAAGTTTCTCCTTGAAACTATATTCAAAATATTAAATAAGTCGAGATAATATTCATCGACGATCTGAAATTATTTGAATGATATTCTGAAATCAGGAAGTATATTTTAAATCAGGATCTATGATTTTTAAATCAATAATAAACCCTTTAAGAATAATAAATAATTAAATAATAGTCGTAAATAATTAAACCTCGAATGAGTTTACTCTCTAAAAGAATATTTAAAATAATATTCCTCAACTAGTTTGTGTCTACATAATTAATAATCTATAATGATTAATCGGGTTTGAAATAAATATTCGTTGGAGTATACTACTCCCATAATAAAGGAATAGGTATATAGTATTTATTATTCGAACCATAAAATATAGTTGAGGGAATATGATCGTTGGGAAATTATTTTAATAAAAGTTTGAGGTATTTTTAATGTTTCATAAGTGGACGTTAAGTCCCTTTAAACGTACTATTATGGACTTGTAATCGTCCGATAATATAACCGGAATGAATCCCGGGTTTTCATCTTAAAATCCCGACCAACTCTCGGTCTTATACAATACGTCACGCTTAAAGCGGAATTAATATTTTACGATATATACTTATCGTACAACATCGCTACATTATGCGAAAATTCAACAACTACGTATCATGGAAAACATGATATTTATGCAATGAAAATAAAACAATCCTTTCACAACTCAACAGTAAATGGAGTTGGGTTCGTAAACTTTCCTGGGTATCTCGAGGTGGAGGATGCTCTAGGTTCCGCTCAGAAATCTATAACCATAAATACAATTCACTCCCATAATAAAGGAATAGGTATATAGTATTTATTATTCGAACCATAAAATATAGTTGAGGGAATATGATCGTTGGGAAATTGTTTTAATAAAAGTTTGAGGTATTTTTAATGTTTCATAAGTGGACGTTAAGTCCCTTTAAACGTACTATTATGGACTTGTAATCGTCCGATAATATAACCGGAATGAATCCCGGGTTTTCATCTTAAAATCCCGACCAACTCTCGGTCTTATACAATACGTCACGCTTAAAGCGGAATTAATATTTTACGATATATACTTATCGTACAACATCGCTACATTATGCGAAAATTCAACAACTACGTATCATGGAAAACATGATATTTATGCAATGAAAATAAAACAATCCTTTCACAACTCAACAGTAAATGGAGTTGGGTTCGTAAACTTTCCTGGGTATCTCGAGGTGGAGGATGCTCTAGGTTCCGCTCAGAAATCTATAACCATAAATACAATTCACTTCGTTAGGTCCCGTTCTAATTTACGGCGACTCGCACTCATGTGCTACTTATTATGCACCCTCTCAACTTATACTACCCTTATCATCCCTTTAAGTCATTATTCATATTATGGTCACTTCATTTTTCTAAGTATCTTAGGTTCATTCTCATTATCGTCGTCGGCTCCGCTTATGGGTTCTTACGGTTTCTACTCGCGCCGTCTCGGCTCCGGTATTTTTATAAAATTGAAAAATCATTAGTTTCACTTGAAATTTTTTTGTCAGTTAGGAAACTCAATATGTTACTCTCTGTAAATATTTCATGATTTTTGAACACTTTTAAGTCGATCCTTTATATTTTCAAAAATTTGTAATTCGTAGCAGTTTTTATCGCGTAAATCACTTTTAGTAAAACGACCATAACTTTTGATCCGTAAATCGGAATCAAGCGATTCAAGCTCCTAAACTATCCTTATAACATTTTCTATCCTAAACAAGAATTACTTTTCAAGAAACTACAGTTTAAAACTTCTGGACGTTCTGCAGAAACTTAAAGTTACGATTTGTTGGTTTTAGCGGAGTTACGTTTATGATCGGGGTTTCGTTTACGCCCTAACTCTTAACACAACCACCAAAAATAATCATTCCATCATCAACACACAAAATCCTCTCAAGAACATCATGATCTTGAGGTAACAACAATTAACCTTAAATCTACTTAACTTAAACACCAAGATTTCATCAATACCACTCATTGAACTAGGTTTACTACCACATACTAAATGGATCTTAAAATGAATCTTAAATAAATTTGGGACAAAGATTTTTACCTTTCATGGAAGCTTGAGATGTGTTCTTGAGGATGGTGGAGGCTTGGAAGTGCTTGGTATGATTTTTGGAACCTAAAACCACCATTGAAATCAAGAAATCAAAGAGAGGTTACTATTCATACTATTCACTAGTGACTTTCTTGATTTTATTTCACCCATCAAACCTTGATAAAAAGATATGAAAGAATTTTCTTACCTTAGTTTAATTTCTAGGAGGCTTGATAATTAATGGGATGATTTTATCATGGCTAGATTTTGAGATTTGAATTTAGATTTCCTCTTTTTTTCTTCAAGGGCCGAATGGAACAATGTGAAGGGCGTATTTATACTTGCTCCTCTTGGTTGCTTCTCTTGGTTGCTTCTATAGGTTGCTTCTAGAAAATGAGGGTGATATATTTCCTTGATTTTTATTTTCCTAGGTTGAATCCTTGGTTTATTCTTGTTGCAAATCTTGGGGACAAAATCTAAGTAGCTTGCTAGGTTACAAGCTAACTACATAGGTTAGCTTCCTTAGCACACTATTTTGCTAGCTAGCTTGATCATCCTATAGTTAGCTCAGTATTTGATGAAGTAACCATGGTTACTTTCTTACCATGGTTTAGTTAAGTGCGTTACATTTTATTTAATCGTTTACGTGTTCGTTCATTTGCTTAAATGTTTTCGTAATACTTACTCGTAAATGGTCCGCGACGTAATTCCTTTCGTATTTATTCCTTATATTTTAAATTATCATATTTGAATATAAATCCATATGGTTTTAATCTCGTAATCATATTGTGATTCCCGTAATCCTCGATGAGTCGTAAATACGGTCGTTTTTCAAAGTTCATTTTCTTCGAAAACTAATAGCGTTTACATACACTCATTTAGTACGTATAATCATAATATCAACTCCAAAACTCATTTCCTCATGCACTACATAGTGTGGGCTCAAAAGTTTTTCCTGTCTGTCAGGGTTACTCTTCATTAAACATTTTACAAGGTCTCAAAAATTCGAGTTATTACAGTCTTCCCCTCTAACAAGAATTCCGTCCCGGAATCAATTAGAAAATAAGTGGGGATATCTATTCCTCATTACGTCTTCAAGTTCCCAAGTTGATTCCTCGACATTTTGATTTCTCCATAAGATCCTAACCAGCTTCACCGTCTTGTTCATCAGCACTTGCTCTTTTTGCACCATTACCCTTACTGGTTGCTCGATGTAAGTCAGGTCTGGTTGCAAATCTACCTGCTCGTATTCTATTACATATCGTGCATCTGCATGGTACTTCCTTAACATTTACACGTGGAACACGTTGTGTACTTGTTGCATATTAGGCGGCAAGGCGAGCTCGTAAGCTAGAGGTCCTATTCTCCTCAAAATTTCAAGGGGTCCTATGAATCTGGGACTCAGCTTCCCTTTCTTTCCAAATCTCATCACTCCTTTCCACGGTGATACCTTCAATAGCACCGAATCCCCTTCTTCATATTCCCTATCCGTCATGGTCTGGTCGGCGTACTTCTTTTGTCTGTCCTGGGCTGCTATCAGTCTTTTCCTGATGAGTCCTACCATTTCCCTGGTCTGTTGGACTAATTCTGGTCCTAATATCTTGTGTTCCCCAACTTCGTCCCAACACATGGGAGAGCGACATCTCCTTTCGTAAAGAGCTTCATACGGGGGCATTCCTATGCTAGCGTGATAGCTATTGTTGTAAGAAAATTCGATCAGGGGTAAGTGGTCATCCCAATTTCCTTTGAAGTTAATGGCACATACTCGTAGCATATCCTTTAGGGTCTGAATAGTTCTTTCACTTTGTCCATCAGTCTGGGGGTGGTAAGCGGTACTCATGTTTAGTCTGGTGCCTACGCATTCCCGGAAGCTTCTCCAAAATCAGGAATTAAACCTTGGGTCTCAATCTGACACTATGGCTACAGGAATGCCATGTCTTATGACAATTTCCTTCAAGTAAATATCCACCAACTTGTCTACGGTGTATCTTTCGTTGATTGGTAGGAAGTGTGCGGACTTGGTCAATCTATCTATGATAACCCATATGGCATCGTGATTGGTCTTTGTTCTTGGTAAGCCTGTCACAAAATCCATGGATATATGCTCCCATTTCCATTCTGGAATTTTTAGGGGCCGTAATAGTCCACTAGGTCGCTGATGTTCAGCCTTCACTCTCTGGCATGTCAAGCACTTGCTGACCCACTCTGCTACTTCTCTCTTCATGTTAGGCCACCAATAATATTCCTTAAGGTCACGGTACATTTTTGTACTTCCTGGGTGGATTGAATATCTAGAGTTGTGCCCTTCGTGCAGCAGCTCATCCTTTAACTCTTGCATAATTGGAATCCAAATTCGGGACGCATACCTCATGATCCCTTTCTCATCCTTCTCGCATCTCACTTCTTCACCGGTCAAGGTTCCTCTTTCCTCACTCATCTTCTTTTCCTGACATACTCGTATCTTTTCAGTCAACTCCGGCACTAGCTTAATCTCAAATAATCCTTTCGTTCCCTTACCGATCGTCCTCACGTCAATTTCCATCTTCTCAAATTCTTTAATTAACTCCTCTAATGTCATTATCATCTTGAGTCTTTCATTTCTACTAAGGGCATCAGCCACCACATTGGCTTTACCCGAGTGATACAAAATTTCGCAGTTGTAGTCTTTTATCAACTCTAACCACCTCCTTTGTCTCATGTTCAGTTCCTTCTAAGTGAAAATATATTTGAGGCTTTTATGGTCAGTGTAGATCTCACATTTCTCACCGTATAGGTAGTGTCTCCAAATTTTCAGGGCAAACACTATGGCTGCTAATTCTAGATCATGCGTAGGGTATCTGCTCTCATATTCCTTCAATTGCCGAGAGGCATACACTATAACTTTGTCGTGCTGCATCAGTACACATCCTAATCCTTTAAGCGATGCGTCGTTGTATATCACAAACTCCCCCTTTCTATCGGGAAGAGCGAGCACTGGTGCTGACACCAGCCTCCTTTTCAATTCTTGAAAACTTTCCTCACATTTCTCTGTCCATACAAACTTTTCTGTCTTCCGGATAAGTCTAGTAAGTGGACCGGCTATCTTAGCAAAATCTTGCACGAATCTTCGATAATATCCTGCTAAACCCACAAAACTCCTAACCTCTGTTGGGGTAGTTGGTCTTTCCCAATCGGGTACGGCCTCTATCTTAGCAGGGTCAACTAAAACTCCTTTTCTACTCACCACATGTCCTAAAAACTGAACTTCTCTCAACCAAAACTCGCACTTCGAGAACTTGGCATACAATTTATCATTCCTCAAGATTTCTAAGACTATCCTCAAATATTCTGCATGTTCTTGCTCTGTCTTTGAGTAGATCAGAATATCGTCTATATCACACATATATCTAGGTACTTTTTGAACACTCTATTCATCAAATCCATAAAGGCTGCGGGTGCATTGGTTAACCCAAACGATATAACTAAGAACTCATAGTGTCCATACCTAGTCCGAAAAGCAGTCGTCGGTATATCTTCTGGTTTGATTTTCAACTGGTGATATCCTGTTCTCAAATCTCTTTTGGAAAAATGTACAGCTCCCTTAAGTCGGTCGAATAGGTCATCAATCATGGGGAGAGGGTACCTATTCTTAACAGTCAGCTTATTCAGCTCTCGATGGTCTATGCATAATCTCATACTACCATCCTTTTTCTTTACGAACAGTACTGGCGCTCCCCACGGCGACACACTGGGTCTTATCATTCCATTATCTAATAACTCTTGCAGTTGAGAAGCTAATTCATTCATCTCAACTAGGGCTAGCCTATATGGGGCCTTGGATGCTGGTGCCGTTCCTGGTGTTAATTCTATAGCGAACTCTATTTCTCGGTCAGGTGGCAATCCTGGTAATTTCTCTGGAAATACTTCCTCGAATTCTTTTACTACGGGTATGTCCTGTATATTAGGGACTTCCTTCTTGGTATCTACCACAAAAGCCAAATAGGTCTCATTACATTTCCTTAACAATCTTTTTGGTTGTAGCATGGTTAGAAATTTCTGGTTATGTCGTTGACCTTTAAACACTACTTCTTTTTCATTCTACACTCTTATCTTTACTTTCTTCCGTTCAAAATCTATTTGCGCTCCGTTACTGGATAACCAATCCATTCCTAAGATTACATCAAATTCTCTTAACGTGAATGGGATTAGGTCAACCTCGAAGATCTTCCCTTCTAATTTCAACTTGCACTTAGGGTGTACTTGATTTCCAGGAATTATTTCTTTTGCTATTTCCACTCGTAATATCTCACGTAAGGGTATGGCATTAAGTTTTAACTTTTTAGCAAAATCTTGAGATATATAAGACTTGGTTGCTCCAGAATCAAATAGGACATTTTCATGTTCGGAATTTAACAAAAAGGTACCTTCTATCACGTTGGTATTTCGGAAAGCATCCTGAACAGTCATGTTGAAGGTCCTAGCAGCTGGGAGTCAGTTGGAGGCAGCTTTGTTCATCCCTGAGGCTGGGGGCTTCAACATTGGGCAATCCTTTCGCATGTGCCCTATCTTCCCACATTGGAAACACGTTATATTGGGTCGGGTGCAGTTGTTGGCAAGGTGTCCGATTTGGTCACACCGGTAACATCTCAGAGGGGCTCTTGTCTGGGTACACTCTCCAAGGTGTCTCTTCTTACAGGTTTGACACTCTGGTATTGGGGCGCGGGGTTGGCTATGAAATGTAGCCCTAGATTGTCTGCCGCCCTGGCCAACACTCTCACTCGGGGCCTTTCTGAATCCGGGGCCTCGTACGGGTTAGGACACCGCTCCCCTGATGAACCTGCTCGGAAGGCTCCTGTTCCCGGTTCCTATTCCTTGGCTTCATATCTTTCTCTTCCTATTTTCCTTTTCCTTCACACTCTGCTCACTGCCAGCTTCAACAATCGAGGCTTTCTATACTAAGGTTGCATAGTCTGACAACTCTAACGCTGCCACTCGGTTTTTTATCCACTGTTTCAGACCAAGCTGAAACCTTCACTCTTTCTTCTCTTCGGTGTTCACAAATTCAGGTACAAATCTCGACAACTCAGTAAATTTGGCCTCATATTCTGCTACAGTCATCTTATCCTGTTTCAACTCCAGAAACTTAATCTCCATCTGGGTCTCCATAAACCTAGGGAAATACTTGTCTCATGGGTCTCCAGAACAGTCGGGTAAATCTATCTCATGGGATCACAGCATCAGTCCCTAGGTTTCGTTTGGACTCCCACCAGTAGTTAGCTTCTCCTTTCGGCATGTAAGAAGCGAAAATAGTCTTGTGTCATTCCTCAACACCTAGTATCTCGAAGGACTTTTCTATTTCTTTGAGCCAGGCCCGTGCTTCAACGGGGTCGGCTGATCCTAGAAACTCTGGGGGTTTGAGAGATTTGAAGGCCCTAAAGGCAGTAGCTGCAGTCTGTTGGGCAGCATGTGGCTGTGGTGGAATAGGCTGTTGGTTTAGATTTGCTCTTAACAGTTCCATAAATTCATTCATGGGGTTCCCTCCTTGATGGGTATCCTCAGCCTCTTCTTCTACATATTCTTCCTCATCATATTCATTATAGTCTAGGTATTCTTCACTTTCCTCATTTACTATAGGGTCAGGTTTACTCCGTTGTTGGTTAACAGATTCTGCGGGTTGTGCCCTGGTTCCTCTTCTACGGGGTGGCATTATTCTGATAATGAAAATTGGTCAACATAGTTTTAATTATAACAGTTGGATTATTTTATTCATATGTAAGCATGTTATTTATTACCTAGCAGGTTTTTATAAAGTGCTATAATATAGACATCAATTTCTTAATAACTGCTTAGATATATATTAATAAGATCTCCCATTTATATCTTGGGCAACGAAACAACTAGCTGAGTTCATACATGCCTGATTACAATACATCACTACTAGTCCTGAATACTGAAATGAAAATACATAAGCCGTGTACCCTGAAGGGCTAGGAACGCTATCTACTACTAGCTATCCTATCAATATTGGTGACAAGTCACCCAGCCTTCTTCAAGGTCCATATCTAGTCACTAGTCCCTCAGTCACTATCACTGCGGGTGAGGTCACGCACCTTCCTTATCACTCCTGCCAACATCAGCTCTGCATCAACTATCGGGATGTATCCTCCAACCACTGTCATCCTCATCTGAACCCTGGTACGGAGCTCGATCCCATCGATCTCTCTGCGGGCTATGGCTGGGGAAGCAGCTCTAAAATCCCCTGGGTATCCTAGTCGGGTGGCTCTCTCAGCTGTCAGTGCCTGGCGTAACTCCACAATACGAGCAGATGCCGCAGTGATCTCAGCGTTAAGCTGACCCACTATCCAGTCATGTACGGCTACATGCATGGTCGCTGGTGGTGGTAGAGGTGAATCTGGGTTGCTAGAGGATATTTCATAAACCTCGTGGATCTGTGCACGTATCGCCCCCTCCTCATCATCATCAGTATAGGGCATAGGGCTCTGAATCCCTGGGGGTGGTGTAGGAGAACGAATAGTCGGGTGAGGGTACATCTCTACATCCCTCCAGACTACGCCATTAGCTATGGGGACAGGAAGGTTAGTCTCCTCATCTAGGACATCCTCAGTAGGGTCATCATCTGAATCATCCATGGGTGGGCTCTCTGGCTCGGGAATAGGGTCACGCTCAGGGACCATGACATCATCAACAGGATCAATCTCCCTCCTAGGCTCCACTGGTACCTGATACAATAGGCAAGGTGTTACTAACTTAGAGTTGGAATTCCCTTGAGGGTAAAACTGTCAAGACCACCCGTGTAGCCTGACGACGAACTCGACTTGATCTGTAATTGATTATTTTATTATTCCTATGTCTACGTATTTTATGTCCTATCGTTTCCAAGATCTGATAATATAAGGCTCTGATACCATTCCTGTGGCGCCCCAAAACCCGGGGTCAGGAGTCTCGGAGGCCACGTCATCTAAACTCTTACAACCACATAACTCACACTATAATATATAAATACTCACGCTTCACGACCCCACACTTATCACACACACATACACTTACAAGTTATTGTCTTGGAAATGAACCATCATATCTAGAGTACTTTCAACCACCAAGTGATAATTATTACAACCCAAAAGTAATTTAGTCTTACCGGGGAATAACCTTTAAGTAAAGCTAGTCCTCCGGCCAAATATACGTTTCTTGTTTATTATCTTACATAGGTCATACTTATAAATAAGTCAAACTAAAAATAATTGAAAACTAATCCAGCTTATTCGGACTACCTATGGTACAGCACCAAACAATCTACGGAACAGCTGGCCATTTCCTACCCGTTTCCTGGCTGTGGTTCTCATGGCAGGCATCTTAATTCACTGTTGTGTTGTGTTAATTTAAAAAAACAAGTGTGAGCTATAATGCTCAGCATAATAATATACAGTATGAAAATGACTATATGATAAGATCATATATGATAATTATGTTTTATTCGAAAATAGTTTTCCTTGGTGATACACACCTTCTTATGAAAACAATTCTTTAAGGGATTTTAATATCTTGCGAATACCTTAATAGTAATCCCAGCACCTAGGCTTGGGTTACGGTATTGCATCTCAATTCCAATTGGAAGAATTAGGACACTCGTTCGAGCCACCGTATACGATGATCTGTTGTAATACGATAATAGTAACCTTTTCTACTAGTCGAAGGACGACACCTTCATATCCCGGTTATCACCCTTTCCGCATTCAGGCTACGTGTCCCATTTTTGGGTATACACATACTTCACAAGTTCCTGAGTACACTGAGTACCTTCGCCTGCGGTACCTTTGGTAGTCCATCTAGCACACATAGTACCAGAGTGTACCCCTCCCTTGTCCTTTTTTTTAAAAAAGAATTCTATCATATCTTAAGAACTCGAACCACATTGAAGTTCCCCAAGCATTTTGCTTGTTGATAGAACAGCTTATTTCACTAAGATATAAGTGTATATATGTATATATGTACTTCCGAGATTTTCGGAGGAAGAACTAAGGATGTGAGTTGACCATTGTCAACAGATAATTAAATAAGGGGGAAAAGTTTCTCCTTGAAACTATATTCAAAATATTAAATAAGTCGGGATAATATTCACCGACGATCTGAAATTATTCGAATGATATTCTGAAATCAGGAAGTATATTTTAAATCAGGATCTATGATTTTTAAATCAATAATAAACCCTTTAAGAATAATAAATAATTAAATAATAGTCGATAAATAATTAAACCTCGAATGAGTATACTCTCTAAAAGAATATTTAAAATAATATTCCTCAACTAGTTTGTGTCTACATAATTAATAATCTATAATGATTAATCGGGTTTGAAATAAATATTCATTGGAGTATACTACTCTCATAATAAAGGAATAGATATATAGTATTTATTATTCGAACCATAAAATATAGTTGGGGGAATATGATCGTTGGAAAATCGTTTTAATAAAAGTTCGAGGTATTTTTAATGTTTCGTAAGTGGACGTTAAGTCCCTTTAAAACGTACTATTATGGACTTGTAATCATCCTATAATATAACCGGAATGAATCCCGGGTTTTCATCTTAAAATCCCGACCGACTCTCGGTCTTATATAATACGTCACGCTTAAAGCGGAATTAATATTTTACGATATATACTTATCGTACAACATCGCTACATTATGCGAAAATTCAACAACTACGTATCATGGCAAGCATGGTATTTATGCAATGATAATAAAACAATCCTTTCACAACACAACAGTAAATGGAGTTGGGTTCGTAAACTTTCCTGGGTATCTCGAGGTGGAGGATGCTCTAGGTTCCGCTCGGAAATCTATAACCATAAACACAATTCACTTCGTTAGGTCCCGTTCTAATTTACGGAGACTCGCACTCATGTGCTACTTATTATGCACCCTCTTAACTTATACTACCCTTATTATTCCTTTAAGTCATTATTCAAATTACGGTCACTTCATTTTTCTAAGTATCTTAGGTTCATTCTCATTATCGTCATCGGCTCCGCTTATGGATTCTTACGGTTTCTACTCGCCCGGTCTCGTCTTCGATATTTTTATACAATTGAGAAATCATTAGTTTCACTTGAAATTTTTATGTCAGTTAGAAAACTCAATATTTTACTCTCTGTAAATATTTCATGATTTATGAACACTTTTAAGTTGATCCTTTATATTTTCAAAGTTCGTAATTCGTAGCAGTTTTTGTCGCGTAAATCACTTTTAGTAAAACGACCATAACTTTTTATCCGTAAATCGGAATCAAGCGATTCAAGCGCCTAAATGATTCTTATAACATTATCTATCCTAAAAAAGGATTAATTTTCAAGAAACTACAGTTTACCACTTTGGGACTTTCTGCAGAAACTTAAAGTTACGATTTGTTGGTTTTAACGGAGTTACGTTTCCGATCGGGGTTTCGTTTACGCCCTAACTCTTAACACAACCACCAACAATCATCATTCCATCATCAACCCACAAAATCGTCTTAAGAACATCATGTTCTTGAGGCAACAAAAATCAACCTTAAATCTACTTAACTTAAACACCAAGATTTCATCAATACCACTCATTGAACTAGGTTTACTACCACATACTAGATGGATCTTAAAATGAATCTCAAATAAAGTTGGGCCAAAGCTTTTTACCTTTCTTGAAAGCTTGAGATGTGTTCTTGAGGATGGTGGAGGCTTGGAAGTGCTTGGTATGATTTTTGGAACCTAAAACCATCATTGAAATCAAGAAACCAAAGAGAGGTTACTATTCATACTATTCACTAGTGACTTTCTTGATTTTATTTCATCCATCAAACCTTGATAAAAAGAGATGAAAGAATTTTATTACCTTATTTTAATTTCTAGGAGGCTTGAGAATTAATGGGATGATTTTATCATGGCTAGATTTTGAGATTTGAATTTGGATTTCCTCTTTTTTTCTTCAAGGGCCGAATGGAACAATGTGTGGGGGGGGGGGGTATTTATACTTGCTCCTCTTGGTTGTTTCTCTTGATTGCTTCTCTAGGTTGCTTCTAGGAAATGGGGGTGTTATCTTTCCTTGATTTTTATTCTCCTAGGTTGAATCTTAGGTTTATTCTTGTTGCAAATCCTGGGGACAAAATCTAAGTAGCTTGCTAGGTTACAAGCTAACTACATGGATTAGCTTCCTTAGCACACTATTTTGCTAGCTAGCTTGATCATCCTATGGTTAGCTCACTATTTGATGAAGTAAACATGGTTACTTTCTTACCATGGTTTAGTTAGTGCGTTACGTTTTATTTAATCGTTTACGCGTTCATTCATTTGCTTAAACGTTTTTGTAATACTTACTCGTAAATGGTTCGTGACGTAATTCCTTTCGTATTTATTCCTTATATTTTAAATTATCATACTTGAATATAAATCTGTAGGGTTTTAATCTCGTAATTATATTGTGATTCCCGTAATCCTCGATGAGTTGTAAATACGGTCATTTTTCAAAGTTCATTTTCTTCGAAAACTAATAGCGTTTACATACACTCATTTAGTACGTATAATCGTAATATCAACTTCGAAACTCATTTCCTCATGCGCTACATAGTGTGGGCTCAAAAGTTGTTCCCGTCTGTCAGGGTTACTATTCATTAAACGTTTTACAAGGTCTCAAAAATTCGAGTTATTACAATTTTGTTCTTACTGCAAATATTCTTGTTGAGCACCTGGCTAAAGCTGATGAGATGCTGATGAATGATGACTTCAAAGCACAGCTCAGAGTTACTGCATTGAGTACCAGGAACCTTCAAGGTCAACACTCAATAACTCAAGCCAAGGTGAACAAAATTCAAGAAACACTGATTCAGCAAGATATGAATGTCAAATTGGAAAAGACGAGGTTTTTTAAGCCAGTCTTTGACCTCATTGGGTATATAGAAAAGACTCAAGAAAAGCAGCAAGCTCAACCATCTGATATTTTGAAGAATCAAGCTGCTCAACAAGACCAACTCAATAAAATCCAAAACTCTGTGGAATTGCTTGTCTCCGTGCTTCTACCAGATGCCAAAAAGGGGAAGAAAGTGATTAAGTCCAAATGCAAAACTGATAAACCACTGAAGGGTAAGAATGATGATAATGAAGACCATGGAAACTCTGAAAAAGAGTAAAAGTCTAAGTCAAGAAAGAGGTTCTTTATCAAGCAAAGCCAGAACTACAAGTCAAAGAACTAGTTCTGATGCTGGGAGAAGAACAAGTTCTGATACTGGTAAAAGGATAAGTTCTAATGAACAAATTTTGAAACTTGATGAAGAGATCTCCAAAAGGCTGTTCCTAGAAGACAATCTAGGCATGGATCTTGAAAGTCTGAAGGAAGAAGAGATTGGACTGAAAGCTGAAAATGACAGATCTAAGTCAAAGTTTAAAACTCAAGACACAACAAAGAAACCACCTAAGCCTAAGGGCATTGTGATCAAAGAGAGGACAGATACTGAGGCATCTAAGGCCAAGTCCAAATCACAGGTGGAATTTGTTCCTAGATTCAAGGGTAAGGCAAAAGTTGATGAACCTGTAAAGATATATATGCCAATTATGGATCTGGAAGTAAAATATGATGAAGATACTAGTCTGATTTTAAAGAAGGAGAAGAATATTCAAACAACCTCTGACCGAGCTCATGTTGTTCAAGATCAGGACTTAGTAAATTCTGATATTACAATGATTCAAGCAACCTCTGAAAGAGCTCAAGTTGTCTTGACATCGGAAGAAAAGGAAACCTCTGACATTGCTCATGTTAAACCTTCAAAAATTCTACTACCTGGGTTTACTAAAGCTCAACAATCTGCTCAATCTATGAAGACTTCAACAAATGTTTTTAAGGGTAGATTGCTCCAAGGGAAGGAAGCCAAAGATAAAACATGACTAGGTAATGCTGATGAGAAAAGAGTAAACAACTCTACTTTAGATCCTACATCTCTTTCTGAACCAGGAGTAGGGACAACTCCAGAAAGACTAAATCAATAGTTCTCTCAGCATATTCAAGTTCATTTATCATCCTCCTTTTAGCATCTTTAAGTTCAACTGTATCTTCCCCTGTCTGAAAGATAGCAGCCCTGAGATCATTAATCTTTGCTTTCCTTATTTCTGATCCAGTTTGATCAGATAAGCTTTGTCAGACTCCAGATTAAATTCAACACCCTTAATACCCATAAATGTAGTGATCTTGGCGGTATTAGGCTTCATCTCAACTAATTCACCATTGTGAGCTCTGTACTTTGGATAGTATGGTCTGTCAGACTTTATAGAGTAAAGTTTCTTTTGCCTTTGAATATCAGACTTTAAGGATGGTAAAAGCTACAAGGACTGTGAGTTGTAGTTATCTGGTCAAATTCTCATATGCATTTGTACTTAATATTTTTGACATCATCAAATATCTATTAAACTTGTATATTATGTTAATTTATAAGTTAGGGGAGATTGTTAGACATATTTGTGATGTCATGTCTATTAATGATTTGTATTTAGTTTTCAGATCTTGACTAACAGGACAAATCAGGACTTAACTGGAAATCAGTACTTATACTGAAGTCAGAACTTAAGATATCAGAACTTAAGTTATCTGAACTTAAGATATCAGAAGATATTCATCAGGAGATAATATCAGGACTTAAGAAGATTGTCAAATAAGAAAGACGGTTGATTGAAGGAAAAAAAGATTGAGATTAACACAAGAAGAGATATGCATGGAGAATAATTCTATGAAGAATAGAAGACTTGGAGGAAAAGATAACTAATTGATATATTTTAGGATGCAGACTTTTATTCGATATCAATTAGAAGATTATCTTGTAACTGTGTGGTATATAAACACAGCATGGGGTTTACACTAGAAGTGTTATCATTATCGAGAATATTATTCATTGTAACCCTAGCAGCTCTCGTGATATCTGTTCATCACTGAGAGAGAACGGTTTCATTGTAATACTGTTTTATTAATAAGATTATTTTATGTTTCATACTTGTGTTTTTAATTCGATTTGATTGTAGTATACATTGTATTCAACCCCCTTGTACAGTGTGTGACCTAACAGATCAATATTTAAATTTTTGTATCAAAACTGTTGGAGATGGCCTAAGTTAAAAGAGGAGAATTAAAATTTAGTGCTTGATTAATTCTAAGTATATATATATAGGGAATGATCAAATTCAAACTAAAATTAAAATAGAAACTATGAACTAATCTAAGATGGTCCCCTAAATCACATCACCCAACTACTCTGCACCCTCCCACACACAATTTCAGCTTTTCCCCTCCGTTTTAATTTGATTTTTCCAGTCAAACCGTAAGTTTTTTTTTAAAATCCGATTTCACTGTATTTTTTCTACATCTCTCAACGATCGATTTGCATACCATATGTGTTATATTTCGAAGTAATTTTCAAAAAAAAATTATTTGGTTTTTAGTTTGTATTTAAAAATGGCTTCTATTAGAGTAGCCCGTAGGGGACTGATCAAATACAAACTAAAATTAAAATAGAAACTAAAAACTAATCTAAGTCATTAGATCTACTTAATCTAATAGTCCCCTTTAGATCACCCCACCCAACTACTCTACACACTCCCACACCCAATTTCAGCTTTTCTCTTTAATTTTTAATTTGAGTTTTCCCGTTAAACCGTAAGTTTTTTTAAAAATCCGATTTCACTCTATTTTTTTATATCTCTGAACGATCGATTTGCATACCATATGTGTTATATTTCGAATTAATTTTAAAATATAAATTATTTAGTTTCTAGTTTCTATTCTAAATTGGTTTTTATTGGAGTAACCCATATATATATATATATGCAAATAAACCCATTTTTTCAAATTAGTTACTTGATTTTGGAGTTGTCCACAATAAGTCAAGGACCAAGGTTTTAAACAAGCAAAACACCGGATGTCGTCTCAGCTATGGATAGGAACCAGGGGTGGCCCTGTTTATAGGCGAGCAATAATTGCCCATATGACCCCCCACACTCAACTGCCCCAAAATTTTCTAACTTTTTCAAGTAGTAAATATATATGAATTTTCATAATATATGTATATTAGGGCCCATAAACTGATTTTGATTTGGACCCCTCGAATCTGAGGGTCGGCCCTGATACAAACCATGCTTTATTTGAGGAGTTAGTCCTAAATAATAGTCCCATTCTTTTTTTAAGAATAGGTGTTTTATTACTTCATCCGTTTTAAATTAGATGTTCATTTTCAAAAAGTCGCATAATTTAAAAAAAATTATTTTGATAAATATATTACATAAATTGGCGAATGAGGTTGATCTAGAAAATTTAAATAAGAGATATGTGAAGTTTAATCGACTTTGAATAAATATTTACTGAAAGTTGAAATGAATAATTAAATTAAAATAATTTAATTAGTAAGAATAAACATATAATCTGAAACGGAGAGAGTAATTTTAAACTCAAACTAATATTACTTTAGCTGGTGATTAATAAGTACCATTTGACGTGTAAATAAAAAAAACATAGCATGAGTACTAAAATTAGAAAAAAAAACCATTTTTCTCACAATTTCAGAGTGAATGGTCCAAAATATCACTAACTGAAATTTATGGCTCTTTGTATCACTTAATAACGAGCCTAAAATATACGTATTTAGTGTTTTAATATCATAGGCTAACCAGTTAAACTGGTCAACTAGGTGTCATGCCAATTCTTACTTTTTAATACCGGTCTTTCTAATGTGTGCCCAATGGCACACATTAGTCACTAACTCCAATAAAAATAACCATTTTTTATTGGTGGAATTGATGTGAATGCAGAGGGCCATTAACATTTATTATTCAACCACCAATAAAAAGAACCTATTTCTATGAAAGTTAGTGACTATTGTGTACTCTTGGGCACACCATAAAAAATCCCTTTTAATATATTTGTATTGAGTGCACGGTCCACAATGCAAATGACCTGCATCTGCATGTGAAGTGAACCCCATCACTGTGATATTATGTCTTCGTGTATCATTAGAAAACGCAATACAAATTTATGTTTCTCACATAATACAAATAAATCTTGCGTTGTTGTCTTCTCTAACACATGTTATAATTACGGTTTCAGTTTTTTTATTTCTTAATTATTTCAAAAAACAAAAGGAACGCAATTAAAAACTCTGTTTTGAAGTAACGCATGTTAAAGTTTGTTTCTAAATGATATAAAGGGCAATTTTCTTATATAATCATATTTTGGACCATTTCATTTTAAATTATGGTATAAAGGGCCAATACCCTAATGCCTTATTTGGAAATAAGCATTTCATTTTAAATGAAAGATTTTAAATGACATGATTTGAATTGTCATTTCAAATTCCTATGTTTACACTAAAATTTGATTGTCTTGAATTTCAAATGAATCCAAATCCAAATTCTTTATATTATCCAAACATGTTATTTGATCAAATCTAGAATTTTAAATGAAATCCAAGTTATCAAACGGGCACTAAAATTATTTAATTTACTTGTAACTAATTACCTCATTCCGGAGCTTTACTTGACAGATCCCGAGCTTCACTCGACAAATTTTAAGTTTTGAGTTGCATATTCTTAGGCTTTATTATCATTAATTAATTTATTTTCTTTTATTTTTCTCAGGTTTAATGACTGTGGCCCGATAAATTATTTGTTGAATACATGTTTTTTCACAATTTACAGCTTCAAGGTATTTAAATTTTCAAAAATAAAAATCAGTAATTTTCATTAAATTTATACATTTGTTTGTAATTTCTATATGTTTATGATGTTTAAATTGTTTACAATTTTGGATTTCTTCATATTTTAAGGTACTAACTACTAAGAGGAGTGTATTCAATTAGGATTTGGAAAAATTTTTTTGGTTTTTTGAAATCAAGAGATATTCCATTTGTATTTTAAAAAATCCTTAAAAATCTCATTGTATTCAATAGAGATTAGAAAAAGTCCTTTAAAATTCCAGAGTATTCAATTTAGATTTTAAAAAGTCTACTAAAATCTGGCGGTATTCAATTTAGATTTTAAAAAACCATCAAAATCTGATGGTATTCAAAAGTTCGTGGATTTTTTTTTTTAAAAATGGTGGATTTTGATGAATTTCCTGGTTTATATTTAATCTTTTGAAATCTCTTTAAAATATATGAGATTTTGAAGGATTTCTGGAAAATTTCATAAAATCAACAAGACTTGTAAGATTTTTCTATCAACTCCGTCAAAATCCACGAACAATTAAAATTAAAAAAAATCTTTATAAATTCATGAATTATTATTAATTTTTTAAAATCTGAAATAATATTTATATGATAGGACAACCTCACACCCTTAGTTCAAGATATCGAAGTGACGACATCTACGATTTGTTTTTTACACAACTTTTTACAAAAAATTTGTTTTGACATGATTTTATTTGACGATGGTAGTTATAATATCTCTTATTTTTTGACGATGGTAGTAATACTATCTTTTATTTTCTTTCTTTTTCCCCTCTTCTAAGGTTGTGGACAAATTCATGTACGAATGAATTAAGGAGCCAAACTATATTTATCAAAAATTGATTGAATCTATTTTTTTATTATATGCATTCAAATACAAAGTAACAAACCTATAACATATTTTTTTGACCAAAATTAATATATTAATACTAAAAAATTATATGTGCCCCAATAAGAAATTACTAAATATCAATGTAATATTAAATCATTATTATGACATGTACACTTAAGTTACTTAACGAGAGGGCGGTATTATTGGAATAAAATAAGGTGATTAAATAGATTAGAATTAGTGATTTACAAATACCATATACGAGCTGAAATTCATATACAGGTCATGAATCGCTCATTTTTTAAAGTTCATGTATTTAAATAAAAATTCATATGCATCCTAATTTATAAAAGAGAAGAGTTCGAATTTTAAAGAAAAGATATCGTTATTCATAAACGAGAGGGGTTTAGATCATTTTTAATAAATTAAAATTCAAAAAAATACCTATTTAATCAAAGAATGGTAATTCGGATTTATAAAGAGAATGTGTATTATTATTTAATTGGGATGAGATACGAGAGATTAAGTGGTCCTCCTCTTCGAAATAGACAACACACTATTATAAATATAATAATAATTATTTTATGGGTTACATATAAATATAACAATTATATTTACTATTTATTATATTGGGTTAAATTAAGTGATCAAATAAGAAACTCAATTAAATTTTAATTTATTGAATGGGTCTAAAAAGTGGATACCTAATACCAAACTCAATTAAATTATAATAGGAGATTTAATTAGGTGGTATATAAAAAAAGGGTTATAATCCCCAATATATCAAGTACGTTATACGACTTATTTTCTAACCATCACAGAGAACTATTGAGAAACCCTAAGGACTTGGTTGAGGAAGACAATAATCAAGAACATAATACAGATTCAGATACCGTAATAATTATTGTCTTATGGACAGGTACGCTTCTACTTTCGGTTTAATCTCGATAATAAGATATGATGATTATGGTCCTTGTCTCTATTTTAAAGAATTATATGTTTATAAAATTAATAGATTCTTTTTCAATGGGCATCAGAGCCTCTTCATATAATTATTGGATATTGATTCGAGCAATTTTGTATACGTGTTATTTTGTTTCATTGAATTATTATTTTCTGAGATCTTGCAGTTACAGTCTGCTATGGTAGTCTGTTATAGTTCACTCATAATATGGTTATTAATTGGTTACCGTGTATGGATTTAGAACCGGATTTAACTTTTGTGGTGTGGTTTGCTGTTAAATTTTATTATCACGGTATGATATTATATTACATGTAATTAAATGATGTTGACTTAGTAATTTACAATTGGCGATGTACCATCTGCTGCTTTGTGTGGATATGATTTTTCCGACATATATTATATTAATATTCTTGCTTATTAATTAAGTGCCTTAAAGCAAGTTTTTTTTTAGTCATGGATTTAGGAGGCCTTTACATAAATTTTGTTTTTTACCTGTAGATCACGCGGTTGCCCAGTTTAAAATTTCAAGGACTCTCTTTAGGTGTGGCAATTTAGATGTACCGTGGGATATTGTGGTTAGATATTTTGGTTAGAAAGCTGTACGTAGAGAATATATTATATTTGTGGGTTTAATTTTTTTATTATTATTAGTATTGGCAAATTATTGTTAACTTATTTATTTAAGTGGTCAAATATTTTTAAGTTAATTGATTGAAGCAATATGTTGCCAAAGTGACCTCTTTTGTGTAGATTAATTAATTTAAGAATATTATTATGATGATATAATATTTAATTTTATGCAAATTTTATCGGCCCAAAGGAAGTTAATATTTGGCCAAAATTAAAATATTCTTGTGATAATAAGTATGTAACAATATCAAGTTTTTCAAATGAATAATAAGTCGGTCCAAAGAAAGACATATTATTTTATAGAAATTAAGTGTTAATACTTAATTATTGCATGGAGAGTACCAATTGCAAATTAAATTTCTGTCCAAAGACTAAAATTTAATGTTGCACAAGGTATCTTGTGATTAGAGCTGTCAAAAGAATTCGAAAAATCCGATATTCGTCCGAAAAATCCGCATTCGTATCTGAAATAAAGCGGATATTATTCGTATCTGAAATAAATATCCGTATTCGAATCGGACGATTGCGGATACGGATATAGGAATATTCCTATCTGATAATATCTGTATCCAAATAAATATATTTTATATTTAAATATTTAAATAATTTAAAAATATATTATATTAAATTTATAGTATGTTTATGTGTGTATATAAATACAGATATATTATGTTTATAAAATTTTATAGACATATAAAAAAATCATTTGAGTTTAAATATTATTTTAAAATTATTTTTTTAAAAAAATTAAAATATGATTAAATTACTTTATCTCTTATTTTAATTTTTTAAAATGAATTTTTAATTTTTACTATATTTTTTAATAATTTTTCAATTTTTAAAATTTTTAATATAAAATAATAAAATCTGATTGAAAATCGGATTCGGATCCGGATATTATCTGTATGCGGATAGTATCTGTCGGATATGGATTCAAATATTATTTTTTAAATATTTTCGGATTCGTATACTGTTACGACCGGCATTTTATGTAATATTATTTGTGGATTGGGTATAATATTAAAGTCAAATGAAAATATATTCAATGCTTGTACGCTAGTGTGAGTGAAAGTTTCTGCATTATCAATTTGTTTTGTGTAGTATATGATTTTTCAAAGCAAGTGTTTATTTAATTTCTTTATTTTTGATTTATAAGGAATATTCTAAGTTTTGGAATTTTTTTTTAAAAGGTATTTTGTTCACAAATTTTGAAAATGATTTTATAAAGTCTCTAAAAATCCAAGCTATTTATGATATAAATTCTATAATTTTTGAACTTGTATTTTATTTTATAAAAATAAATCATTGTAAATTTTAGTTGTCATATTTATCAAATTACATAAGAGACCATGCATGCAAATCACCCTTCTATTCTCTCAAAGGGCAAACAAGACTTTTCCAACCCCACTAACTCATTTGATTATTACCAAATTACTACCTTAGCCTTGCATGCAAAATGGCCTAACTTTAACCAAGGGACATTTTTGTAAGTTCTCACTTCCACTCATCATTTGTAAACCAAATAGCATAAAACAAAGAAATCAAAGTGGGAGAAGTCATTCTCATTCCACACTCCAACACACCACAAATTTCTCTCCTTTTCCCCCTCCCACCTTGCTCTCGGCCGAAGGCCAAAATCCCCCACCCCTTCCATTTTTCAATTCATTCTTCATCTTCCCAAGTGTAAATCTTTTACCTACATTCATCTTATATACTTTCCAAGTGTTTTGTGACTTGGAAGTTGAAGTTCCATGGATGCATGTGTAGTTCTTATGTGATCTCCAAAGAGAAACTCTTGATTCTTGTGAATTCAAGAGCTCTCTATGAGATATATTATGTATATGTGCTAACTAAGTGTTTTATGGAGATATCATGCTTTAAAATCCTTTGCATGCTACTGAAATTTCATTATATATTTATGTTTAGCCATGCATGTTAGTTTTAAGACATTAAAATGATGATCAACCATGTTTTGCATGCTACTCTTTTCGAAATCATGTAGTTATATTTAAAAATCTATAAATTCGAAATATGTGTGCTTAAAATAGATTGTTTTCATGATAAATTTCTTATTAATACTTAAAGGAAGTTATATTTCATGATTATTAAGGATCAATATTAGGTGCAAGTCGATTTTGCAAGCATTTAAAACTTTATGTCTAGCCGAAATCTTGTTATGTGCTTTCCATGAGTTGCATGTTATATATTTAGTTGCATGTTGTTGTTTTTGGGCATGGATGATCTCACCCAAGTTTATTTTGAGAATAAGGGAGTTAGTTCAGTAGATTACCATGTATAAGTCTTGGTTTAAGTATTGAGTTGTTGTTAGTTGAGTTTGTCAAGTCAAAACCTTGGAAAATGAGAGTTATAGTTTCTGCAGAAAAATCAGTATAGCACCCTGAGGTTTAGAGTGAGTTTTGACCATGTCATTGGTGTGAACTTTGAGGCCCAAGCTACCAGAAGTTAGTATTGGGAGTATATAAAAGGTTTTAGGAGTTGGTTGGAGGTTTGCATGTCATTTGATTAGGTGCACAAGTAGAATCACAAAATCTGTCCAGCAGGGGACAGTTTTGTTGCAACTTAGAAATAGGGAGATTTGACCATGTCATGGGTAGGCCCTCATTAGGCACAATTGAGCCTTAGTTAGAGGGTATGTCAGAGAAGTTTTTCCAACCATAGTTCATAGGATATGAGCTAGAACCATGTGTCACAAGTTAATTCAAGTCAGGGCATTTTCTGCCCAGGAAAACAGGGGAACCTTGGACTTTTAGCTTAGGCCCAAGAAGGCCCAAGCCAGGCCCTTGAGCCACATCAAGTTTGTGAGATGCCCTTAGGTCAGGAGAGTCTTGTGTAAAAGTTTTGAAGGAAAACTTGTAGTTTAAGAGTGTCTAATGTACTCAAGAAACCATGGTTGTCATTCTGAAATTTGCACCCGTGAGCACTATCACTTAACACATAGTTTTAGAATACTTAGAAGTGAGTATTAGGTCGACCACCATAGTTGTAAGATAGTATAAGGTCATTATAGCAAAAGGCACAGATGAGGGTCTATAGGTTTTGGATAATTTAGGAAAAGCACATCGAGTTAGGAAGCCAAAATTAGAAGACCTTGTCTAGTTTAGCGACCAAGTGACTTAAGTTGTGAGTCGAGATCATCCAAGCCTAGTGTTGCATTATGGTATATATGGTGTTTTTTGGTGTTAATATATGATATCTGAATATGTGGCTATGTGTGTGCAATTATAATTTAAAGGTGAATATAAATTAAGTGCATATAGGCCTAAGTGCCATCCGTGTTTAATTTCGAGTTGTAAATAGGTTAAGTTGGTGAGAATATATTATAATGAGGATTATTATTATTTATGTAGGATCTCGAGATGAGGGAAAATTAGCCATAAAGGTCGAGTGAAGCTCCAGTTGTTGCTCCTACCAGTCAGACCAGACCAGCTTATCTCAAGGCAAGTGATTCAACTTGACCTTCGTATTTACTACAAATAGTTCTTATATATTGATGCAATTATCCTGAGTCATTTTGATATATTTAAATCAAGCGTATCTTTTGTTTATCTTTGAGTTACATAGAGATGCCATGAACCCTCGAGTACGTATTGCAAGTAGTTCAAAAGTCTTTCATGATAGTTTAATGCCATGATAAAATGAAGAGTTGATATATTACTTTATGGATCCTCTTGATTAACATGTTGATGTTTCCTAAGTATTAATATCTTATCCTGATACTTGAACCCCTATAGAACCTTACTTTAAATTCTGATAGTCAGATACTTACCAGCTTGATTCCTCATTGATTGATACCCTCTTTCTTATCCTAAAGCTTGACAATTCTGATATGTCCTGAGTTAAAGATCATTCTTCATACCTTAACACCCTTAGTATTCATGAAGCTTACCTTCTTGATGATCCACCACTTGAACCATGATGAGAAACCATTGCTTTGAGCCCAAATTGGCATTACCCTTCATATTATCCATTAGCCTCACTAAATCCTCTTGTCCAATCTTTGATATATGAAAACCATTCAATTACTTGAATAGAGAATAGTTTTGTGAATCATGGCTCTGATATTCAGTACCTTGTTTCCCGTATTTCGAGTTGATCTATAATTCCTTAATTAAAAATGTTTACTGTTAAAAGAGATTTTGTTACAATTCGGCATCAGCTTTTGAAATAAATAAAATGTGGGTTTTCAGTCCCAAAGGGGGATAAATGTTTTCTTTGAATGGTGGATCTGGACTGAGACGCGAGTCCTTTCCGCACTTATATTAGGCTTCAAAGTTGCCTAGGGATTCCCAATAATGTTTTAGAACCCAACGAGGTTCGGGATTACTTCGCGGCTGATCACCGGCTGTAATCCGTAGCGTCATAAAATGATTTTGATTAAGACATGATTTTAAAATTATTTTGATGCAAGCAAAATGATGCCATCTCACATAGTTTTTATCTCTCGTTACCTTTGGTTATGTCTTTCCATTATCATTCTTAAAAGTATATCTCAATTTATGTTTTGTGTCGTATTGTTAGCACTTGTTGAGCATTTGGCTCACTTCTTGCTTTACCCTGATATTACAGCTAGCAGCTATGGTTAGATTCAAGCAGACTGCCCGTAAGACCTGTGATGTTGATGCTTATGTTCGAGCGCAGGTAGAATAAGTAATAATAGTTGTGTGAGGACTCGGTATTTGTAATCAGATGTAATAGTTGGTAGTGTTGGGCTGTTCCAAACCCTAAACTATAAGATCTTGGAGTTGGTTGTGTATTCTTCATTTAAAATATTGTAATAGCTATATTTATTTTGCTGTTTAAGTTGGGGGTATGACAGGTTTTGGTATCAGAGCTACGGTTTAGAGTCCCTGGACAGCCCAAATAGGTTATAAGATTTGTGTGTAGGTTATAGATATTATGCGAGAGAGTAGGTTAAGTAAATTATTATTAATACTCCTCTTATTATTGGTTGTCAGCAAAGGGCGCATTCCTCGTCATCCTCTGGGTCGGACGACACTATTGCTTTCTCCGTGTATGCTGAGTTGAGGCGCGAGTTCGACATGCTTCAGGGCAAGTACGACCGAATGATAGACCGACTGAAGAACGTGTATCCGGATAACCGAAACTACGAAGAGAAGCCCAAGGAGCAGATGATTGCGAGACTTGAGACCTTGGTTCAGTACGTCAACACTAAGCTTAAGGAGATGCCAGCGCACCGGGACCGTACCAGCCAGTATGTCATTCAGATGGTGGCGGATGAGCTCCAGAGCATTGTGAAGACGCTTCGAGAGGAAAAGACTACCAAGCCCCGTTCAGATGGAGTGGAGCCTTAGTTCTTTCCATTTACCTTTCATGTTGTTGTACTATCAGACTCTATGGAATCCCCAGTTGTTTCCGTTTTTCCTTTAAATAAGCCTGTTATTCCTAGAATCAAAAGGGAACAATCAGGCAAGCCAAGGGCAAGTTGGAGAAAACAGGTTCCAGAGACCGGAATGCAAGCACTATGGAAGAAGGCACCCCGGAGTATGCAATAAGCTAAGAATGACCTGTTATAGGTGCAATCAAAAGGGACATTTGGCAAATGAGTGCAAGATGCCGAAGCCAGGAGTTACGTGCTACAAGTGTGGGAAGACTGGACACATGGCTAGGGAGTGTAAGGCAACAGGACCAGTCAAAGCTCTGATGAACGTGGCAAGTACCAGTGCAAGCGTGCCAGCTGAGGTATTGGCATTACCTCCACCACCCGCACCAACCCCGCAAGCAACAGCAAGGACATTTGATCTAAAGATGAAAGATGTTGTTCAGAATTCTGAGGTGATAGCAGGTACACTTTTACTCAATAATGTCAAAGCTAAAGTATTGATTGAT
Source organism: Apium graveolens (assembly GCF_009905375.1). Lineage (NCBI taxonomy): Eukaryota > Viridiplantae > Streptophyta > Magnoliopsida > Apiales > Apiaceae > Apium > Apium graveolens. The sequence goes on from NC_133657.1 coordinate 137,528,415, forward strand.
TCGGGAGCAACAAGATCTTTCATATCAGAATCTTTTGTTGATAAGCTTCAATGTGAGAAAATGATTATGAGTGAGGTAGTAAATGTGGTAATTGCAAACCAAGAGAAGATTCCTGTGAATCAATTTTGTCCAAAGTGTGAGATCGATATTTCGGGATATAAGTTTTCAGCCGACTTGATACTCTTCAAGTTGGGAGAGTTTGACATAATTTTAGGAATGGATTGGTTAGGAGAGAATAGCGCTCAGATTAATTGTAAGACCAAGAGAGTGTATTTAAAGACGAAGAGTGGAGAGAAGGTAGTATTTAAGGGGCAGAGGCAAGAGCAACTATTTCTTACAATCGTTCAGGCTAAGAAGTTGCTTAGGAAAGGTTGCGAGTCGTTCCTAGCATATGTAGTGGATTCAGAGAGAGGCAGCCTCAGCATGGAAGATATTCCTGTAGTTAGTGAGTTCCCCGATGTATTTCCCGACGAACTACCAGGCTTACCACCAGATCGACAAATTGAGTTTGAGATCAACCTTGCTCCAGGCACGGAACCAGTTTCAAAGGCCCCATATAGGATGGCACCAGCAGTAATGAAAGAGTTGGCGAGCCAGCTACAAGAATTATTGGATAAAGGAGTGATACGACCAAGTACGTCGCCATGGGGAGCACCTGTTCTGTTTGTAAAGAAGAAAGATGGGAGTATGCGTCTATGCATAGATTACCGGGAGTTGAATAAGGTGACGATCAAGAACCGCTACCCGCTACCAAGGATATATGACCTTTTTGATCAGTTGAAGGGAGCAAAATGCTTTTCAAAGATTGACTTGAGATCGGGATACCATCAATTAAAGATCAAAGAAGAAGATATTCCTAAGACCGCATTCAGGACCAGATATGGGCATTATGAATTCCTAGTAATGCCGTTTGGATTGACCAACGCTCCGGCCGCATTTATGGATCTGATGAATCGGGTATTTAAGAAGTATTTGGACAAATTTATCGTGGTATTTATTGATGACATCCTTATTTATTCTAAGTCGGAAGAAGAACATAAGCAGCACCTCTGGATAGCATTGGAGATACTCCGACAAGAGAAGTTGTATGCCAAGTTCACCAAATGTGAGTTTTGGTTAAAGGAAGTTCAATTTTTGGGGCATGTTATTGGAAATGAGGGAGTTAAAGTGGATCCGGCAAAGATTGAGGCAGTTATGAGTTGGGAGAGGCCAAAGACTCCTACGGAAGTGCGAAGTTTTCTAGGATTGGCCGGATACTATAGAAGATTCGTCAAGGATTTCTTGAAGATCGCCACGCCATTGACCAAGTTAACCAGAAAGAATCAAAAGTTTGAATGGAGTGCAGAATGTGAAGATAGCTTTCAAGAGTAAAAGCAGAAGTTGGTAACAACTCCGGTGTTGGTACTACCAGATGATCAAGGGAATTTTGTAATATTCAGCGACGCTTCACATAAGGGTTTGGGTTGTGTGTTGATGCAACACAGTAAAGTGATCGCATATGCGTCAAGACAGTTGAAGCCGCATGAGTTAAAGTACCCGACACATGACTTGGAACTAGCCGCCATAGTGTTCGCACTCAAGATCTGGAGACATTACCTCTATGGAGAGAAGTGTGAAATCTACACGGATCACAAGAGTTTAAAGTACATTTTTACTCAGAAAGAGCTCAATATGAGGCAGAGGAGATGGCTGGAATTGATCAAGGACTATGACTGTTCGATAAATTACCATCCTGGAAAGGCGAACGTAGTGGCCGATGCTCTGAGTAGGAAGGAGAGATTGAATATGATGATAACATCAAAAGAGTTAACTGAAGAAATCGAAAAATTGGAATTGGAACTTTGTGCTTATGGAAAAATTGAGGAAGTTTGTCGTACAATGACCTTTCATCCAACACTAGTGGAAAAGATAAAGAAGTGTCAAGAGGAAGTAATGGAAAAAGAGAAGAATCAGTTATCTGGAGATGAGATTTATACTCAAAGGGATGAGCAGGGGATACTAAGGTTTTCATTCAGAATATGGATTCCCCATGTACCTGAATTAAAGAATGAGATCCTCCATGAAGCCACAATTCAAAATTTTCAATCCACCCGGGAAGCACCAAGATGTATCGAGACTTAAAGAAGAACTTTTGGTGGCCAAATATGAAGCGAGACGTGGCAGAATGGGTTGCGAAGTGCTATACTTGTCAGAAAGTTAAGGCAGAACATCAACGACCAAGCGGATTAATTCAGCCCCTGAAGATTCCAGAATAGAAATGGGAAAATATCGCTATGGACTTTATAGTAGGACTACCGCGAACGAAATCCGGACATGACGCAATATGGGTTATAATTGATCATCTTACGAAGTCGGCGCATTTCCTTCCAATAAATGAGAAGTCGTCACTGGACAAGTTGGTTCATCTGTATGTGCGTGAAATCGTACTAAGGCATGGAGTACCCGTATCAATAGTTTCAGACAGAGATCCCCGATTTAACTCGAGATTCTGGAAGCAATTTCAGGAATGTCTTGGCACAAAGTTGAATATGAGCACGGCGTACCACCCGCAGACTGATGGCCAGAGTGAAAGGACAATTCAAACGATTGAAGACATGTTGCGCAGTTGTGCAATCGATTTTGCAGGAAGTTGGGACGATCACTTGTCGTTGATTGAATTCTCTTACAACAACAGCTATCATTCCAGTATCGGCATGCCACCATACGAAGCTTTGTACGGGCGAAAATGTAGATCACCAACAAGTTGGGATGAAGTAGGAGAAGGAAGAATTCTCGGCTCGGATTTGTACAACAGTTGCATGACTCGGTCAAGTTAATTCAGAAAAGGTTGCTTGCTGCTCAAGATAGACAGAGGGAAGTATGCGGATCCAGCGCGTAAGGACGTTCAATTCCAAATTGGCGAAGCTGTGTTGCTAAAGGTGTCACCTAGAAAAGGGTTTGATAAGATTGGCAAGAAAGGGAAGTTAGCACCTAGATACATAGGTCCTTTTGAGATTTTGAGTCAAGTGGGAAAGGTGGCCTACGAGTTGGCCTTACCACCTAGTATCGGCATGTGCATAATGTGTTCCATGTGTCGTTGCTTAAGAAGTACAATCCTGACGCTAGCCATGTGATAGAATATGAACCTGTAGAAATTCAGGCAGACCTGTCATTTATGGAGTAACCGGTTAAAATACTCGACTGGCAAGTAAAGAGTCTTAGAAATAAGTCCAGTAAAGTTTAGTAAAAGTACTTGGAGGAACCTAAGGTCGAGAGTCGACTTGGGAGTTTAGTGTAACACCCCCAGATCCGGGGTCGGGGATCCGGGTCGTCACGAGTTCCATTTCCCTTAATAACACCCAATCTTAATAATTACTCAACTACTCTGTACTGTGACCCCATAATAAACACACACACCACACGTTATAGTATCAGAGATGAACATCAAAAAATAACCACAAGTCATTTTATTCCACAATTATCTGCCAATACACCTTAAAAGGTTTTCTGAATAAATTTACATTTCTTTGCCATTATTACAATTCATAAATATAAATAAATCTGGTCCATCAAAAGTTGAAAGCCTAGCCTATTGGTAGTTCCTACCTCAGCTACGGCGGCATCAATGCTTCTAGAAAACTGCGGAACGTCTCCTAATCGCTTGCGAATCGGGAGCTTGGTTCTGTTCATCTTTTCTATCTGTTGTTGTGTGATGAAAGAAGAAAGCAAGGGTGAGCAGCAAGCCCACCAAAATAATATGTATAATGATTAATAGTATATGAGTCTACTCATAATACTCATGAAAATCTTGGTCAAAAGAAATGAACCAAGTTTGATATCTTAATGCGATGAAGTCGCAAAATATTCAGTATTTATACATATGTACTTTTCAAAATGATGGAAGTCCTCTTCCATGCATAATATACACAAAGTCCCATTGTATAACTGTATAAAAATATCGTTGCAAGGTGATCTCATATATCTAACCTTGTCTCAACGTTTTTCTGAAAATCTTTGTCATTCATAAGACAATTATTAATTAGATATAAGTTTAAAAGATGAAGTTACCAAATACTTCGCTACACTTATATCATTCCCAAATACTACTTGAACTACCACCGTTCAAGTTATAATCAATTTCAAAAGTTCATCCCACTGATGAGACCACAAGATAAGACTTGAATAGATTCAATCTTTGAAATATTATTGAATGAAAAAGTTATGAGATACTTTATTTAGCCCCGATATATATATATATCCACATATATATATCCCTTTAAACATTTCCTGGAACCTCTGTTATGCAAAGTATGAACAGAGTTTAAAACATCCAATGAATTTTGGAAAGGAAAAGAATTTTGGCATAAACCCGATATCTTGCTGATCAGGCAAAGATACCAATAAGTAACCTTTTCTACTAGTAGATGGACGAATTCCCCACTGGTCATCACCCTGGTCATAATTAAGACCTATGCTGGACTGCCACTCAGCCACCTATGCATTTGATGGACTCCCACTGAGCCACTTACACAATAATAGACCGTACCTCGGCCTGTCGCTTATGCCGACTCAATGAGAGGGGCTTACTTCCCGAACTTTGGGCAAGTAATCAATTCATTTACCAAATCTGCAACCTTGTTGCGAATATAAAATACACCACAGAGCCGGATTTCCCAGGTTTTTGAGCGGGTATTTAAATCCCCTTTAAAAAGGAAGATCTTAAATATAAAAATGAGTTTTGGGATCCGCTCTGACTTTTAAAAACCATTTTGAAGACTCGAAAACACTTTAAAGAGTGTTTGGAGTAAGGCTGATTTAATGAAGTAAATCAGTCCCCAGAATATTAGAAAATATCTGAATATTATTAATTAAATAATATTCCCATGAAGAATAGTCTTTATAAAAATAATTGAAGTAGAAGTATTAAAATTTATACTTGAAACGAGTATTAAATAACCAAAGATATACTTATATGAAAGTATTATCTTTATTTGAATAATCAAAAATAAGTTTGATTATTAACACCTTATTCTTTAATAAAATAAAGAATATATTTCAGCAAATAATCGGAGTCATAGATCCTCAAATGAATATTCAATTAATATTCAATAAATAAAATAAACTGAGTCATAATACCTCGAATGAATATTATAAATAATATTCATTAAATAAAATAAAGGAGTCATAAGTCCTCCGATGAATATTCAAATCATATTGAAATAATAAAATAAACAGAGTCATAACCCTCGAATGAATATTCAAATAATATTCATTAAATAATATAAAAGAGTCTTAAGTCCTCGAATGAATATTCAAAATAATATTCATTAAATAATATAAAGGAGTCATACGCCTTCGAATAATATTCGAAATAATACTCGATAATAAAATAAAGTTTAAAGTTATCGAATAAACCTTATTCGATTAATAGTTTGGAAAAACTATAACCATATATATATATAAATATATATATATATATATATATATATATATATATATATATATCCATATCCATATAAACTCTACTCGGGATCCTCGACTCCCGGTTTTAGAAAATATTTTCACCTTTGGGTCCCTATACTAAGGGTGTATGCAAGATACCGCTATCCTCTAGCATAGGTATTATCAACTGAACCAACAGATATATATTTCAAGAATATGAAACAGGCATGCATATATACCATATCACATGCTACAATATATCGCAAGAATTTGCTAAATAACCAACATGCATCTATCGCAAGATAATGCATATACAAGCGTATACATCACAACAACAGTATAACGGATAGAATACTTGCCTGAGTGCTCCCGGATAGACTTACGCTTAGAGTGGGTCCGATAACCTATGAACAACAACATAAGTCGGAATTAAACCCCGGTCGCTTAAGAAACTAGACTTTAACCATTTAGAGTCCTAATGTTCGCTTTCGCGCTTAACGGTTTACTTAAGTCGCTCGAGTACTCTCGGCTCCACCATTTTTAATAAATTAACCATTAAGGGTTTTATGGAGATTCTTTCGCGAGTACCTTACCAACTACCTAATCCACCTTACATAATTGTTTCATACTCCAATTAGTCCTTTAAGGTCTTTAACCAAGGTTTCAAAGTAAGGCGAGGGGAAATGTTTCGTTCGCGAAACGCCGTTACTTAAAACGGTCGTTTTTCCTAAACCGTACATCGGAATCAAACGAACTACATATCAAAACGAAGCTCGTAACATGAGCTATCTAAACATGGCAGTGGTTATAATCTAGCAGTGGGTTCTCGGGTCCTAATGTTATGCACAAAAACAGTCCAAAGAAAATCGGACATTACGACGGCTATGTTTACGCGATTTCCCAAAATTTTACCAACCAATTCAACCACCAATCAATCCCAATTCACAACCCAATCAAAACTCCATCCATACTTTATCATAACAGCCCCAACAACTCAACATTAACAATTTATACTATTCTTTATCATGAATTTAAACTACACTTAAGTTCATTAATCAACAACCAAGATTTACAACTCCAAAAACAACCCAAAACCAACTAATCTCTACATACACAACCATCAAGCCTCTCATGAACTATATTACTCACATTATGCTCTTAACATTCAATAACAAATCTTGGTTAAGAGATTATACCTTCCTTGAAGCTTTTAATCCATGAAAGATCCTTGGAATGTCCATGGAAGCCTTAATATATGCTTAAGCTACCTTGACCTTGCAAATAAAATCAAGAATCACAAATTTGTTCTTGAAAGTTACTATTCACCCTAAACTAAAATGATTTGTTTGAGATAGAAAACCTTTGATTCAAGCACTCAAACTACTTGCTCTTCTTAGTTATGAAATATAGGATCCAAAGAAACAAACCTTATAATTTTCCATGGAGTATAGCTTGTGTTTTGAATTTCTAATTCACCATTTTGGTGAAAAATTCGAAATGAAGAAGATGAAAAGGGGGGAGAGAGAAGCTTGCTTTGTTTTCTTGATCTTTGTGCATAAAAAGCTTGGTTGATATCCTTTTGTTTTGTTAATTACCTTTTAACCATGGTAAAATTTGTGTGGCTTGAAATCAACCAACAATACCTTCCCTTTGGTCATGCTTATGTCATCCTCCTATGTCATCTTCCCACACTTGTCATCTTCTTGTTGGTGTGGTGACATCATCATCACTAACCTCTTTGATTAGCTCTTAATTACTTGGCTAATGACCGCTGATCTGTTATACGGTTCACTTAACTTTCGTTCTCGTTTATCGTTTGAGGGATCATACCCGGGATCTTATTACTTGGGTTCCCTTAACCTTTCTCAATACATTATATTCCTTTTATGATCCTCTCTTATAATCCTTGAATTTAAATCCTTTTAATCATGTTACCTTATACTCAATTCTCTCCGTATCTAGTGGATTTCCGGGAAAAATCAAAGTGTTCGGAATTGGATTCTGACGATCTTTACATACACTTATATCCCATATAAAGTACTAATAAAATCTCAGAATATCCATATCAGAACCCCTACATAGTGTGGCATGAAAAGTTTTCTCGTTCAGCAAAAACACTATTCATAAGGGTTTCAAAATTTCTCAAAAATTGGGGTTATTACATCCTGCATAGCTAAAATCCAATCAGGATCTAATAAGGCTTCTTCTACCTTCTTTGGTTCTTCCTTAGACAGGAAGCTGCTGTATAGACATTCTTCTTGAGTTGCTCTCCTGGTTTGAACTCTGGAAGAAACATCACTAATAATCAGTTCAAAGGGGTGATCTTTTGTCCATTTTCTTGGTTGAGGTAGATTAGCCCTAGATGAAGAGACCTCAATGTTGTCTTGATGTGTGATTGAGTTTTGATTGCTAGAAACTCCCCCTGAGTTTGTGGATCTTTGATTTGAAATTGGGGTGCTTTCCATGGGTGATCTGCCTTGACTTCCTGCTCCTTTTGATAACCCGACGGATGGTGAATTTTGAGTACCGACGGATGAGGCAGGTTGTCTTCCGACGGATAATACAGATTGCCTTCCGACTGATGAAGCATTATGTAGCTCGACGGATGTTGAGTTTGGTGCTTCATTTGTAGTAAATTTGTCTGTATTATCCTTAGACACTGTTTCTTGATCACTTTCATCATCACTTTCTTCACTGACCATCTCAACATTGTCGAATTTGAGGCTCTCATGGTAATCTCCATCTTTTAGTCCTTCAATCTTTTTATCATCAAACACAACATGTATAGATTCAACAACAATGTTGGTTCTTAGATTGTAGACTCTATATGCTTTACCAACAGCATATCCAACAAAAATTCCTTCATCTGCTTTAGCATCAAACTTCCCATTTTGATCATTTTGATTTCTCAGAATATAGCATTTACAGCCAAAGACATGAAGAAAGTTCAGAGTTGGCTTCTTGTTCTTGAACAATTGATAAGGTGTCTTGCATTTTGCTTGATTAATCAGAGAGATGTTCTGAGTGTAGCATGCAGTGTTGACAGCTTCAGCCCAGAAATATGTTGGTAATTTTGATTCTTCAAGCATTGTCCTTGCAGCTTCAATAAGAGATCTATTCTTTCTTTCCACTACTCCATTCTGTTGTGGAGTCCTTGCTGCTGAAAACTCATGCAGGATCCCATTTTCCTCACAGAATGCTCTCATGACATAGTTCTTGAACTCAGTTCCATTGTCACTCATGATTCTTCTAACTTTGAAATCAGGATGATTGTTAACTTGCCTTATGTGATTGATGATGATTTCACTAGCTTCATCTTTGGACTTTAGGAAATAGGTCCAAGAGAACTTTGAGAAATCATCTACAATTACTAGGCAAAATCTTTTCTTTGAGATTGACAAAACATTGACTGGTCCAAACAAATCCATGTGAAGCAGTTGCAGAGGTTCTTCAATTACTGAATCAAGTTTCTTCCTGAATGATGCTTTAATTTGCTTCCCTTTTTGGCAGGCATCACACAGTCCATCCTTTGTAAACTCCACCAGAGGAATGCCTCTAACTAGCTCTTTCTTTACCAGCTCATTCATGGTCTTGAAGTTCAAATGGGATAGCTTCTTGTGCCATAGCCAACTTTCATCTTGACTTGCTTTACTGAGAAGACAAGTTACAGATTCTGTTTTATTTGAGTTGAAGTCAGCTAGATACACATTTCCTCTTCTCACACCAGTGAGAACCACTTTGTTGTTTTGATTATTAATCACAACACAGGTTTCTTTGTTGAAGGTTACTGAGTTGCCTTTATCACAAAGCTGGCTGATACTCAACAGATTATGTTTGAGACCATCCACTAAGGCAACCTCTTCAATGATGACATTGTCCTTTGAAATCAAGCCATATCCCACAGTATAACCTTTGCTGTCATCTCCAAAAGTGATACTTGGGCCAACTCTCTCTTCAAACTCTGTGAGCAGGGTAGAATCACCAGTCATGTGTCTTGAACAACCACTATCCAAGTACCAAAGATTCCTTCTATTTCCCTGCACACATAAAAATCAAATCAAGTTGATTTTGGTACCCAAGTTTCCTTGGGTCCTGCCTTGTTAGCTTTCTTCTTCTGTTTCTTAGGTTTTAACTCATTTGACTTAGAAATTTCAGATTCTTCCTTAGTCATTTGGGTTGGGCCTTTGAAACCACTAGATGCTACAGAATTATTATGCATGTTATGGCTAACAGGAAATGGCATGCTTGGTGCAAACATGTTATTCCAATAAGGCAGGCTAAATGGCATTTGAGGCATATTGTATGCAGCATAATATGGATTAGGTGCAAATGGCATATTAGCATACTGTGCATTCATGTTCTGTGTAGGCATAGCATTAACAGGCATAGGAGGCATGGCATTCATGTTAGAGAATTGAGGCTGAACAGACATGGGAGTAGGCATGGCAGATTTGCAATTAACAGACAAATGATTTACACTACCACATTTGACACAGATTTTTCTAGGAGCATATTTGTCAGGTGTGTAGTTGTTATGTTTGTTAATCCCTACTTTACCATTCCTATTGTTTTTCCTTTTAGTTTCTGTTTTTACCTCTATCTTCTCAAGTCTGTCACTCAACTGTTTGACAGTCATGTGACCAACATTAGCCTTCTTCCATTTCTTGGCTTGACTTGACTCCCCTGAAACAAAGTTCTTGGAAACAGACCCATACTTTTCATTTAGCTTGGTTAATTTGGCTTTACTAATGGGTTTGTTCACAGCCGATGGATGAGGATTTTTATCATTCGACGGATAACACATTTTGTTGTCCGACGGATAGTCCTCATCATCCGTCGAGTCTACATCTGTCAGCAATCCATCTACCAAAGTAGGTTCTAGTTTCTCCTTATTCTTTTTCCAGGCTTCATCACAAAAGGACTCAATTCCTTGAACCTTGGTGATTTGAGCATGAACATCTCTGGATGTTTTCCATGCTTTAATCACCTCCTGTTCACGATCGAGCTGCTTCTTTAAAATTTCTTCCTTTTTCAAGGACTCAGTTAATTCCTCCTTAGCAATTCTACACTCAATTTTTAGTTTCTCAAACTCAACAAACTGAGACTCAAGCACATTATTCCTCTCACTCAAAAACAAGTTGTTTTCTTTGATTTTAGCATTTTCTTTAGTGAGGGATTTAAGTGTAACACACAAATGATACAATTCTGTAGACATGTCATTTATTGCATCATTGCACTCAGCTTTAGATAAATGTGCAAGGTTTGTAGTAATTACCTGATTGCTTGAGGAACTTGTCTCTGTTTCATCAGACTTGGCCATAAGGGCTAGATTGACATAGCTGATCTCCTCATCTTCATCCAAACCATCAGCTGCCCAGTCATTCTCTTGTATAATAAAATCCCTTTCCTTCTGTTTGAGTAGGTCAAAGTATTTTTGCTTATAATCCACAGACTCAAATCTCTTCTTACTAGAATCTGACTTTCTACACTCATTTGCAAAATGCCCTGCCAAGCCACATTTGAAACACTTGAATTTTGACTTATCCACCATGTTTCTATTTGGCTTGGCAGCTCCAAAGTTCTTCTTGAACTTGAGCTTGGCAAATCTTCTTGAAAGGAATGCTAGGTGCTCATCAATGTCCTCCATGTCATCTTGACTCAAAGAATCTTCACTTTCTGCAGCTAGCCCTTTACCCTTGCTTTCACAGGCCTTTGAAGTTGATTCCACAGCTTCCATCTTCACTTCCTTCTCCTTTTCCAGTTCAGCAACTAGTGCAATGGATCCTCCTTTCTTCTTTCCTCTCTCCATTCTTTCATCCTGCTCTATTTCAAGCTCATAGGTCTTCAGAATGCCATACAGTCTCTCCAAAGTAAACTCCTTATAATCTTGTGAGTTTCTCAATAAGACTGTCATTGGTTTCCATTCCTTTGGAAGAGATCTGAGAAATTTCAGATTGGAGTCTTTAGTCTGATAGACTCTTCCATGCAATTTAAGAGCATTTAGTAGCTTTTGGAATCTACTAAAAATGTCAGTGAGTGACTCACTTTCTTCATTGTGAAAATGCTCATATTGCTGAATCAGGAGCTACATTTTATTTTCTCTTACTTGCTCAGTACCATCACAGATTATCTGTATTGTGTCCCAAACTTCCTTGGCAGTCTTGCAGTTGATGATGTTATCAAATATATCTGCATCAACACCATTGAACAGAATGTTCATGGCCTTTTTATCTTTCCTGACTTGTTCAAGATCAGGATCAGACCATTCATGCCTTGGCTTTGGAACTGATGGTTCATTTCCTATTGCAGCTCTCATTGGAACATGAGGGCCTCTTTCTATGCAGTCCACATAGGCCTCATCTTGAGAAAGCATATGAAGATGCATCTTTACCTTCCAATGATTGTAATTATCTTTATCCAGAAAAGGAATCTTGATTCCAACATCTTTCTTGTTCATCTTGCTGAATTGTTTTGATCTTTAAACTCTTTGTAGATTAAGAGCTTGCTTTGATACCAATTGTTAGTCCCTTAACAATATAGCAAGAATTACAGAAGGGGGGTTGAATGGAATTCTTTATCTTTTTCTTGAAATAAAAATGTTCAACTCGATTATAGATATATCTGTTTTGATTAGCACAATGCGAAATATAAACTTTAATGAATCAAAACAAGAGTAATTAAAAACAAGAGTCTTTAAAAACTTTCTGGTGGATTTAAACAATTCCACCAGAGATATATATTAATATATAGAGAGAACTCTGTGTGTAGAAATGCTCACAGCTGCTTTTACAAGATAGAACAACTAAGAACACAGGAAATGCTAAAGATAGTGCTTACAAAGATTTCTCTGTGTTTGTTTCTAAGCTAACTTAGTTTTCTTAGTTATTTTATATTTGCTACTTTCTTGGTTTATATATATTACCAAGATTACAAAGTCAAAAGAACTGAATAAATATAAAATCTAACAGTCTTGATCTTTGCTGATTTTCGTCCTCTATGACCCAGTTAATAGGCTTCCACAGTGTTTGTATCCAATCTCGACGGATGTGTGTCTGCTTTCACTGTTCAACTGATGTTTGAATCTTGATATTATCATCCGTCGACTTTCAGATCATCAGTCGATGACTTACTTGATCATCCGTCGACTGCTATTTTGAACATCCGTTGAAAGTCATTTGATTATCCGTCGAAGCTTTGTTAAGCATCCGTTGATAGCTATTTTGGCACTTGACTTCATTTCACTTATACAGAATTACAAGACATTGCTTATGTACAGTTAATCAACCTATTCTGCATATCTAGTTAAAGTCAACATGACTTATATGCTACTACAGATTCTATACAAAGGTGCATACAATATTGTGCTACAAACTTATCATTATATAAGCTACTCACTCGATGGATAATAAATTACTCATCCGTCGGTACTCAAACTGAGTTATCCGTCGGGACTATAATTCTTATCCGTTGAGTGCTACATTATTTCACTAAGTAAAATCTACTTAGATGTTTTGTTTAGGTAATCATCAAGTGCACAACATATTCACAACATCCTCCACTTCCCATTGGCCTTCTTAACCATTACGGGGTTGGCCAACCATTCAGGGAATTGCACTTCCTCAATAAATCCAGCTTATAAAATCTTCTCAACCTCCTGCTTAATGGCTTCCAACCTATCAGGAGCATAAGTTATCTTCTTCTGCTTCACAACCTTTCGGATAGGGTCAACGTTCAACCTTTGAGTTATAAGATTCGGGTCTATTCCAGGAATATCAGTTGTTGTCCAAGCAAACACATCACTGTTCTCTTGGAGGAAAGTGCTCATTTGGCCCTTCAAGGGCTTGTCCAGATATGCCCCAATATACGTGACCTTCTCCGGGTCCAACGGGTCTAAGGGAATTGGGGCCAAGTTCTCGGCAGGCTTCCCTCGCAGTTCGTCTTTCTCTCGGACATCCATGTATTTGTATGGGGAGGACCTGCCCCCCGATTTCAACGGGCTTAAGTGCTGTAACATAGCAACTATGAGCCATTTTCTGATCTCTTTTTGCTTCTCCAACACCATTCCTAGTTGGAAATTTCAGTACCATATGGTAGGTTGAGGGCACAGCCTTAAAAGCATGGATCCCTGTTCTACCCATAATAGCATTGTAAGTAGAGGTTGCCTTGACAACCTGAAAGTTCAACATATGTGTGGCCTCCCTGGGCTCTTCCCCGATAGTTACGGAAAGTTGTATTGCTCCTTCGACTTTGCATTCCACATGGTTAAACCTGCAGATGGGTGTGTCGGATGGAGTTAGTTAAAAATCATGGTAGCCCATCCTTATGAATGTATCATGGAACAGAATGTCCACGGAAGCTCCATTGTCCACTAGGACCCTTATAACAGGACAATTTCCTATTATCAGAGTGATAACTAGAGGATCATCATGAGGAAATTTCAAACCTTCAAGCTCCGGGTCACCAAATTCAAGCGTCATCTCTGACTTAGAACGCTTAGATGGCTCTCCAACTATGGTCATTACTTTTCTCACATAAGCTTTTCGGGAGTTCCTTGTAGTACCAGCTACTGTAGGTCCTCCTGAGATCATATTGATCGTGGGACCTCGGGGCTGTGGGTTGCGATCTATGTCGTTACCCCTTCGATCGTCATCTCTTCGATCATTATCTCTATTTTGGCCTCCGACCTCTTCACCCTTGGTGAAACGACCGAACTTTCCCCTTCAGATCAGATACTCAATCTCATCCTTGAGTTGCCTACAATCGTCAGCATCATGACCAACATCTTTGTGAAACCTGCAGTATCGACTCTTGTCTCTTTTCTCGGGGTCTCCCCTTAGTGGCTTCAGCCATTTGAAATCTTTGTCCTTTTCAATTTCCATAAGGATTTGGCTCCTTGGAGCAGTCAACCTCGCATATTCAGTGAATCTTGGTTGCTAATTTTTCTTAAAAGAGGAGGAGTCAGAGTTTTTTCCAATTCATGGATACTTGTCTCTGGCTTCGTACTCCTAATCCGTCTTCCGCTTCTTGTTTGCAGTAGGTTCATTATTCATAGTCGTCTTCTTCATACTCTCCTCCACCTTGATATACTTTTTGTCTCTATCCTGGAGCTGCAACATGCTTTCGGGAGGGCACTTAGCCAGTGACATCTTAAAGACCTCGTCTCTAGTCCCTTGTTGTAGGGCTATCATAGTTACCTTATCATCAAGATCAGGGACCTTCAAAGCCTCCTTCGTATATTGATTCAGATATTCTCTCAGGGACTCCTTTGCTCCTTGGACTATGCCCATGAGAGAGTCTGAACTCTTCTCGTATACTCTGCCACTTATGAACTGCTTGATAAAATCTGGGCTCAAGTCCTTAAAGGATCCAATAGAGTTTGGAGGTAGACGGCTGTACAACCTTTGAGCCATACCCGATAGGGTTTGAGGGAAGGCCCGACACTTAATAGCGTCGTTCACGGAATATAGCAATAGGGCGTTAGAGAACGTCCTAACATGATTAGCAGGGTCTCCAGTATCATCGTATGATTTGATGGTGGTCATCTTGAACTTCCTTGAGAAATGGGCATTCATTATCTTGTTAGTGAATGGTGGGTTTGGATCATCAGGATCTCCTAGGGGCATAAGATCACTTGGATAAGCCCTTGGGGCAACAACCCTTCTTGGTATTGGACCATCCAGGTCTATGATTGTAGGAGGATTTCTCCGCCTCGGAGCGGGTGGGGGTATTGGGGCCATATGCGTCTCCAAGTCACACTTCAGCCTTTGGATCTCAGCTTTATGAACCCTGATTCTCTCTTGAACATCTTGGGGATTCATCCCTTGAGTGCTCCTGGGGTGTTGTTCAGTATCAGCCATCGGCTCTTTGCCAGCACGCCTCCTTCTCGGAGAAACATCATCATCCGATGATTCAAAGTCTCTATCAGTATAAGGTCCAGAGAATTCTTGATCCTCCGGAATAGGAGTCAAGCCACGTATGTATTGGGGCGTCCGCCCTTGTTCTTCACTCCTATTAGAGTGTCCACTCCCTCCAGTTTCGGGGTATTGAGGCATCCCGTAAGGGGGGTTAGTAGTCACGATCGTCGAGTACTCATACCCAACAGACTGAGGGTTCGCAGGTGCATGTAGCTGCTAAAATTGGCTATTCGTCCCTTGAGGAGTCGGGGGATTCGTCCCTTTTGGCTGAGTCTCAGTTGCCCCTACTAGGGTTGCTCTTTGGGTGGAGACATAGGTTGAGTGCGGTGGTACTTCCACCATTGATGCGATCGTTCGCGATATGACAAGAGTGTATGTTCCACTACTATTTCTGCTCTGTGTATTCACCATGGTTGTTGTAGTTTTCCCACAGACAGCGCCAAATATGGTGGAATAAAAATCTGAGTGAGCTAAGATTTAATGCGAGGGTTGGTGAGCTTCGAACTTTAATGGTTGCTCATGCGTTTGGGACTATCGATCCTTATAAAGTTGTAGAGAATCAAGCAAAAAACATAGTTCTAGCTTGAGGGGCAGAGCCCTTTATATAGAGGTGAGTTTAGGGTTAGACTAGTGTTGGGAGACTTGGTGGACAAGTCTCCAACTTTGATGGTAATTAGGAGTCCTATAAGGGAAGGAGCCTCAGAACCTTCTGTGGAGGACTTTGAGTCCGTTTAGAACACATATCTCTGCTCTTCCAGCCGTATTGGGCCTAGTCCGTCAACAGCTTGCGTTCGTGGACCTTGACGACCTCAACTGGTGGGCCATATCTACATAGGCCGTCTTGAGTCTGCTATGAGTTCGGACCAGACAGGTCTGTACTGGACTTCAGACAAGAAGTCCAAGTGTAATTAATGCGACATTTAATGTGTCTTTAGGATGTATTTTATATCCATATCACATGCTTTGTTAAATTCGCGCTCTTATCCCGATTTTTCGGGTTTCAGGTCGGGCCAGATTTTCGAGAAAAAAGGAGACCCATTTAAGACCCGCGGGCCGGGCCAGACCGGACCGGACCGGATTTTTTTCAGATCGGGCTTTACGAGCTTTTTTTCAGATCAGATCGAATCGAATTTCGGGTTTCGGATTTTTTGAAAATCTCTGACATAAAGTTACACAAAATAGTCGAGATTATATCAAGTTGCATTAAGTTGAAAAAAAATTATATTTTTATATAAAAAAATTGAAAATTAGTACCGGCAAATAATAAAATATTTTTACAAATTTTTTAAAAAATGACCTTATTTTTGCAAAAATATTTCGAAAAAACCCAAAATTGAATTGAATATCACAAAATGATCAAGGGGTTTTATATCAAATTGTCCACCGAACTCGTTAAAATGTATCAAGTAGCTACTCAATCTCCACGGCGACTCATTTAAACCACTAAAATACTAGTATATATCACTTCGTTAGTTTTTTAAAAAAAAATTAACGGAAAACATTAACTTTAAAAATTTGTAGTCGTATATTTTTGTTAAACTTCCAGACACATACAATTGAGATAAACAACGAGAGTTTTAATTGAAAGGACATATTCTTTTCATCTCTTTGTTGAATTTTACTCAAATTAATACTTCAATTGCAAATTGCAGACCGCCCAGCTTTTATTTTACTCGTGAAGATAACGATTATTTTGGGACCAATTAAATAGATATACAAATGAGAGAGAGGCACTCAAGTTTGTTGATAAATCATAATAATCAAATAAATACACGGCAAACACAGTACTTCTGTTAAAAAAAAATTAAAAATCTAACGAAGTGATATATACTAGTATTTTAGTGGTTTAATTGAGTCGCCGTGAAGATTGAGTACCTACTTGATACATTTTAACATTTTAACGATTATGGGGGGCAATTTGATATAAAACCCAGTGATCAAGGGAACAAGGGAGGGAGGGAAGTACAATTAAACAAACCCTACTGTAAATGATCTAATGCTCAGGCGTCATCAATTCCTCAATGACTTCACCTCTCTGATGAGGATAGTTACCGCTGAACCTGAACCCGGTAAATTCCGATCAAATGCCTCTTACTTACTTGACATTAATTCATCAACTTCTTTTGTTTTGGTTATCATTTATACTTATGTTTCATTTTAGCTGTAATCTTGATTATGTAGTTGGTATTACAATTATGTGTAATTATTAATTTAACATGACTCTCATTTCAGCTATTTTTATGTTTAACTTATGTCTATGTTTCCTTTCCAAGAAGAAACACTTGTTTGTCAATTCTGAAATATGTTACTTTTTTTTAGGAATGTCCCAATCTCGATAAGCTTGTTATGAAATTTGTATTAGTCTACTAGATAAGTTAGTTATAAAGTTTGCATTAGTCTTCTTAATCAACGAAAGTCATGCATTAGTCCTCTCGATAAGCTAGTTATGAAGTTTGCATTAGTATTCTTAATCAATGAAAGTCATGACTACTTCCTATTTGTTTTCATCTTATGTTTTACTTCCTCCGTCCTATAATAATGTAATTTTGGACATTTTTATTTGTCAAATTAACTCAAGTTTCACTTCGTTCATATGATTTTTGATTTATGTTATTTGACATTTTTATAGTTTGCCAATGTTAGCATACGAAAAATAGTTCATGTAGTTTTTTTTTGTTGTAATTTCAAGGTCAAAAGTAGGTCAATTTGACTATCCTTATCCAAAGGACATTTGATAGGAACAAAGGAAGTAGTAAAATTTGAATCGATACTTATGCTAATCACAGGTTTTTGACTCCACGAATTATATATGAACAGAATGAAATTACAAGTTATGTACTCCATGGTCCTAATGTATTATTGTTCTAACACATTACAACTTATTGTTTAAACAGATCTTTAAGATTTGCGTATTGTTCAAAATGTATTGATTTGTTTTTTTTCTCTAGAGTACTCAAAGTTTGTTTCCAAGTGGATTGTATAAGGAGGTTAGTAAGGTTTAATTAGAATGTTCTAGCAGCAGAAAGCTATATATATACCTGCTCTTATTATTTAATACTAGATTTATGGATGCGACTACCTTGCCTTTTGATTAATTAAAAATAAAATATATTCTTAGGAAGCAAAGATGCTCCTCCTATCCGCACCCCTGCACCCGCTACGCTTGCTTCTTAGCATTCTCCTCCCCTTTGAAAGTTCAACTCATATGTTCTTTGGTGTAAGTGCTTATAAAACTATTAAAATTATCTGCTATGATCTATTCAACCATTCAAATTTTGCTTGAAACACCTACTATATGCTTCTTAACATCCTGTTCTCCAAACTCTTGGTATTTATTGATTCACAGTATTTCTTGAAATGCTCACGTACTCTGTGCGTTATTTAAAAGTTTGTGTACTTCAAGTAAGGTGAGGTTAATTGCACCATTTTAATGTTCGTATAGTTTAGGATATTTTAGAAAATACTTCCGAGTTATACTTATATTCTTAGAGGGAAGACTCATTATTTTGTGTTAACTGCTTCTTATATTTCATTGTCATGAGCTAGTGAAATTAAGCTCAGGAATTGAATCAGGTGACTGATTATTGCATCGCTTTTTATGATCTCTTCTACTCTTATATTGCTCAAAACACCTTCTTTATGCTTCTGAAGTTTCTTGCTTCCATCCTCTTGGTATGCATCTTTTTATCTGCATTATTTGTCAAGAAACCTGTGTATCATATGTTTGATAGACAACATATTTTGATGGTTTTTTCCAGTTACCCATAGATTTGCAGTCGCTTATGCTAGTCAGCCAGACATGATACAATTTACAAACGAGTCGTAGACTAATCAAATAATAATCTGTACAATTTAACATAAAAAACTAATAATCTGTACATTATATAACAACGATCTATACAATATATGTCTAGTTCCAGGACCTCTGTTTCCAAAACCTTTTTATTTTACCTAAAGTACTGATGTCGGTCACTTGAGTCCCGTACACTTTTTTTTAGCCATAAATATGTAAGATTGTCCAATATTGCTGAGTCTAATTCTTGGAAAATATCCATGTCTAGCTGAATCCAGGTAACAAAGACCTGGACAGGAATATTATTTCCTTTGAACACTGTCGTATCAAAGTTTTGACATAAACATATCACGTAATTTATATGTTATGAGGTTCCACAATACTTGCAGTAAAATAGCAGCATCTACTCTTTCTGCATATTTACAATTTTTGGTCATGCTGGAGGAGATAAGCTTCATGTATGATGCTGTTCCTGTTAATTTATAGTGTAATTTTTCACTTTTATACAGCATTACTTCAATGCGTATATCAGTGTACGTGGGATTTAATTGGTGTTTTTTCTTTGTCGTCTTTGCATCATGGTTCAATGCCATTACAACTTGCCATGTATTCCTCAAGATTATATACTACCTCCATCCCTCTCATTTCTTTACAGTTTTTTTCACATACTCGACACGCATTTTAAGGCAACTATAAAGTATATCTCTGTAATTTATTTTTAAAATTTTCTTTTTTTGTATAAAAGTTTAAACATTATATTTTTATTTACAAGAAAAAAAAATTTAAAAAAAAAATATGTAACTTCATTTAATAAGAGCATTAAAGTGTGTGCCGAGCCCCCTCCCCCAATGTAAAGAATTGAGGGAGACGGAGGGAGTATATTAGAGTACTGGCAAGTGAAATAAAGAAAGCTAATGGCTATATGTAAATTTTTGTTGGAATTTACTGGTGGTGTAATTGTACATTTATTCCTTTTTTGAAATTTTAGAGGGTGCAGCACGACTTCACAATATATCTTGGAATGGAGAGAAAGAATTAAAATCTATACTCTTTGTTAATAAGCGAAACCAAGTATAATTTGGTGCAAAAGTACCAAAGTACCAAATCGACTTCTATTCTCTATAAACTTTGTTTTTAACACAAATCGACTTCTATTCTCTATAAACTTTGTTTTTAACACAAATCGACTTCCATTGTTTGTGAATTTTATTTTCTTTGCAAACTACTAAGTAAATTACTAACACGAATTGACTTATATTCTCTGTAAACTTTATTTATTTATAAATTATATTAAAAATTTATTAAATTAAGTAAAATAACATATATTTGCTTTTATTTTGAAAAACTACTAACTGCAAAGTAAACTATTAACACGCTGTATTAGTTAGTGTCAATCCTAGTGTTAGTTTACTTTTAAATTGGATAATATTATTTTAAAAATAATTAAGTAATAGCAAATGACTTAGTAACATTTATTAACTTTTAAACTGAAAATTATTGATTTAACGATCGTATTTGTTACTGTCCATCACAACGTTTATTTACTTAAAATTATAAAATATATTTTAATAATAACAAATTTATGGGCTGTATTTAGATTATATTAAGTAATATTAAATTAAGTTTAATAACATCTATTTACTTTTAATTTGTAAAATAATTTTTATCGATAATTAGGTAATATTAAATAAACTATATTGAAAAGGCTAATTATACTTAGCAAAAAAAAAAAAAAAGGCTAATTATAAGATAATTATCAAATAAAATTAATTAATATTAAATTATCTAAAGAACAGATATTTGGTTTGTAGGATAGAGCTACAATTCCTTTCACAAAAATAAAACTAATATGTTAGATTTCTATATCAAGTAAAACAATGCAAAATTAGAGTTATAGTGGAAAATTTCATAACTGATTCGATTCTTTTTAACCACATAACTATTTTTTGCAAGTACCAATTTAATATTTGATATTAATATATTAATTTTAATTCGTGTTTCGCACAAATTATGAATAATTCTCTACAAATATTAATTCGATATTTTTAGTCTCGAGCCCGTGTCTCGAAGGGATTATCAACTATCAACTATCTATACTAATAAGCGAAATCATGTTTAGGTCCCAAATCTTGGTATTCACTAAAAAATTATACAACTATTTTTAAAATTTTATGTAATAAAATCTCAACTGACAAAAATTAACTTTTACTCTCTGTAAATTTTATTTTCCTTCAATTTTTATTTGTTGTTGAACATCCAAGCGTCAGTTTATTTTAAAATAATCGTATTAGTAAGTTAACATGTCAAATTTGTATAAGTAAATAATTAGGTGCATGCATAAATAGAACCATACAGTGAAATTCTAGAGTGACACTTAACTTTGATTTTTTTAACTACATATTTTAACAGCATTTTATCTATTATATTTAGATCTGTATTTTGCACGGATTATAAGTTTCAGTTTTATGCAAATAATAATATGATATATTATTTTTAATTCCGGGCCCGTGTTTCTCACGGGTTATCAACTAGTATTAGTAATATTATATCGTCTTTGTTTTTCTATTCATTACATTCCGGCTTTACTGCTAAAATTTACCTGAACCTTGTATATTGTACATATAGTGCATTGTATTGAAAAAATCCTAAGACTGTTAATTCAATCACAGATTTTCCACTTAATTGTATTGTTTTCTGTTGATAATTTGGTATCAGGATTTGAAGATGATAATGGCAAACTATTATTCTGGTATACATGAACTTGATATGAGCCCGAGGTATGTTATGTCATTTTTGTTTACTTTTTCTGTTTGACATGAGTTTCTTTTTAAATTATGTACTAAACTGTAATTTCCATGAAAAGATTTGGGCTCGACTCCAAAAAAAAATTGGAAGTTAAATACTTAGGATTTTGAGCTCCAAACTTTAAATAATAACAGAAAATTTTACTTAACATATTTCAAGCTTTTCACTAAAGCAGAGGTAATAGTTCCCGGTGGTCACAAGAAAAAAACTTCAAGACTTATTGCTTTCCTCACTGGTTAGAGATAACCATAGTACATGATTTTACGGTGGTTGTTTGACATTTTACTTGGGGGTAGAGAAGCATCTATTGTTGCAGTAATATATGGAATTCCTATGCAAGAAAGTAGAACTCGCTAAATTAATTAATTGAACAAAGTTAGGGAAAAATAAATGTATGTCGTATGACATTATCAATGACATTCCATGAATGGGACCGGAAAAGCAGTGTTCTCTATGTCAGTGTCTCATGTTTTGCAAGCGTTTTCCTTTTAGCTCTTCCACGTGTCCTCTTTACTACTTTTGGACTCTTTCAATTCTTACTACTCTTATTGTATATATCTCGTACGAAACCCAATGTTCCTCCCAAATCCATTACTAACTTCATACAAGTTGGTTGTCTATCAAACTATAAGAAAAAAATGTCGGCCAAACGATCAAGACTCAGTGATTCATCAAACTTCACAGAGAAAGACCTTAACTACATGTCCTTTCCGGTTAAGTATGCAAGGGAAGTGTGTGGTGCATCTTCTCCATCGGATGTCCAGAAGCGACCGAAATGCCTTAAACCATCACTCGACAAAGGCAACAAGGAGCTATTATGGAAGAAAACAGTTCTGAAGCCTACAGTTCATGGGAGTATATCTGATGGCTTGGGGTCATTTCTAAAGCATTGCTACTACTGTAAGAAATTGATCGATCAGGGTGAAGACGTGTTTATGTATAGGTATTGTTTGTTCACTATTTTATATTGTGCGAAGCTTATTTGGTATTAGTTTGTGATTTTTATTTTTGTTTCGTGTTTTCTCTAATAAATTCAGCAGTATTAGTTAACTAGTAAACAATCACTAGTTTCTTCTCCCGGAAACGTTTATGTTACTGCACTACCACTTTGTTTGGTGAGATATCTAACATCTATAATTATTATGCGACCTGGCGCTGTGATTAATTACATGTCTGATTGTAGTATAGCATTAGTTATATCAGAGTTTGATTGGAGTTTTATATTAATTATTATTACTATTTATGCTGGATTCACATCTGATTGAAAATTTGAAACATTTTGTTTAAAGTTCCCAGTTTCATCTCATCATCGGCCTATTGTTTAATTGATAGATGTTTCTATGCTCTATGTCGGCCATATCTTGATTATAAGGTGGGGATATTGTCTTTTTGAGCAGTACAATATGTGTGACCATATACTTAATACTCAATCATGTAGGACTACACTAGCTATGTTGATTAACAAGCCTGTCGAGTTTTAGCTAACCTGAATGCTCTGCCAATATGCTTGATATTTTAAGATTACACCATCGTTTCCTTCAAATTTAGTTTATTACTTAATCTGTGTCCTACTAATTCACCGACAAACTGTATCATCTTGTCCAGATTTTTGCAGGTCCACGTCAAACTATTATTTTATTTTATTGCGAATTTTATAGAATGTTCACAACTTCTCCTTGGTAGCTTGCAAGTTTAGATATTTTTTATTTAGTCTATTAAGCTAATGCAATGTAAATTTATGTGTTAAATCATTTCCTCTGATAATCCAATGATACAGGGATCTCTGTGCATTTTGCACTGAAGAATGTCGTGATTACCAAATTGAGCTGGACGAGAAGATTCAGAGGCAGTTGGAAGAATCAAGTGGGGTGGTTCAGGAACAGGGCCTAAATAATTTAGTGAACAGTTCTTTTCTGAATCAATGAGCATGCCTGTGGTCTCAATCTACAGACTACAAGTGCTTCACATTCCAGTCAGTGTTCTATCCATGAAGTATTGGCCAATGCCTTGCATATGAGTCGGTGCTGCTTGCTTAGTTATAGGTTTAGCTCAAATACTATAGAGAAAAATTAGATATGAACTTCTGAAACTTATAGCTCCTTATATTGTAGCAATCTTTATGAAGTTGGATAAGTATGAACTATGGAGTGACTTTCTTTATTTTGGTTCTTGTGCTGAAGTCATTTCTTTCATCAGTTAACTGTGTGTGTGGGTGTGTTACGACAATGGAAGCAAGAAGCAAAATGCAAACCAGATTGTGAATGAAGGCAAGGGAGATGACATCAATAGCTGCTGCTCAGTTTAGGTTGCTTCAGTTACTTTATCTCTATCTTCCATCCACAGTTTCTCTCACTTTGTTGGCTTCTATTACTTTAATGCTTTGCATGCATATTTATCTAAAAACTGCCTACTGCTGTGCACCTTCTAATTCTAGCTTACAACTGTGTCACGAGTTATATTTGTGTTTAATATTTTTAGTTTATGTTTTATTGAACACAAATTTTAAAAAATAGTTAACATATATAATAAATCATAGTTTTAGTCTAGTTTGAATATCAATAGAAAATTTAAACTATGGTAAAAAATAATATTTAAAAATTCATTATCCTATAATTATAATATGATTCTGAATATCTAATAATAAAGTTCCAATAAAATAGAATAATGTGTGGTAGTACTTTTTTAGGTAGAATTACTTTCATTATTTAATCTAACCGATGTTATATAAACTACAAATTATATTAATTTAAATTATTATTAAAAATAATAATCTACTTTATTTGCAATAGTCTGGTTGTGAGAGTTTATCCTCTATTATAACTTTAATTTAAAGATTTATTAACGTACTTAAAAAGTTGAACTTCAAACATCAAAATTTTGAATTTTAACGCTAACATGTAATAAGTTATAAATAAAAATTATTTTCTACACATGTATGTGTCTTTTTTTTAATAGTTACATCACACGTATACCCGAGTTTCGAATTCACGGGCTCCTTAAGAAGGCAAGAGTTTGGATAACTACACTTAGGTCTTAAATAAGTTGATACGTTCACGAACATTGCGATATCCGATTTGAAAAAAATTTATACAAGATCACAAACGGGGATTGCTCGATTTATAAACGAGTAAAACTTAAAAATATTTTAAGAGTAAGTTTGTAAATAAGCCGAATCTCAGCACAATACAGATCACCTCGAAAGTTCGCGAACAAGTTCGATTATAATGTTCATGAGTAATGTTTGTAAGTATAGTATGCTAGTTGATATAGCCCGTGAATAATTATTTGAATTATTAGTTATATATACTCGTAAACGGTACACGCTTATGATATAATTAATATGTAATAAATAATTGTGTTATATATATATATATATCTACAAATTAATTTATCAATTTATTTAATTTATTTATTTATTTATTCTGAATTTGTTATATTTATAAGATTTAAGTTATAATACATGCAACACGGTAAAGATTTAAATATTTTATTTAGCTTGTGTTCGTGTATTCAATTAGTGTCTCTATATCATTATATAATATAAAAAATTATGTAATTTAATCAAAATCTGAATGCTAAACACTCAATATTTGTTTGGTTTTACGCTTTTTAAAATTTTTATTTGGTTTTTTATTTATTAAAAAAAATAAGTGAAACTCATGCAAAAATCCAGGAATTATTACCACAAATTTATATATTAAATTAATTTTAAACAAAAGTTCGTGAACAATATTCATGAGTTGTTCGCTAAATGATAATTCGTGAGTTGTTTGTGAACATGTTCGCGAATAATTTTTTTCTAAATAAATTAATATACGAACAAAATTTTTATTTTTGACATAATAAAAGGTCAAGTTATAGTTTCAGTTCAATAAATTTTTTACGAACTGATACATAAATACTTAAAAGTTTGACACGGTTCGACTCATTTACAACCCTAAATTCACCGACACGCACACTCTATATGTATTTGATGGGCATATAATTTCTTTTAAAAAAATTTACGAACAGGAAACAGCTGCGCTTGTGCATAAAGAAATTAAAAAACAATCTACATCTCTAAGGCCATGTTTATTTCATGAGATTATAATCCCGGAATAATAATCCGCAGATAATTAATCTCATCAAAATTCATTTTATGGATTAAATAATCATATCATAAGTTTGTTTGGAAGGATTAAGTGTATGATTGAAATATAATCTTTTTATAATGTTTGTTTTGAGAGATAATACTTGTGATTGAAATATAATCATTTAAATTTTTTAATCATATGTTTGTTTCACATGGGATAACAATTAACAATGAGGGGATTATAATCTTTTAAAAATTAACTTGTAGGGGGATAAAACAATATCTTCTCCCACCAAGCATTAGAGGGGATTATAGTTATATTATCTACTCCAACAAAACAAACATGGATAGGATAATTTAAAGGATTATAATCCTTAGATAACTTTTCACTATTATTTTACAAAACAAACATATTATAATCATATCATCTACTTAATACCGTTAAACAAACATGGCCTGCATATTAAACCAGCCGGGCCGGGGCGTAGATCTTTTTGGGCTTTTCTTGGCTCTCCTGCAGCATCAAGTAGCAGCCCATTAGTTTTTTCTTTTTTGTGTTATTTCATGCTTTCAGCCGTTTAGTGTTGTGGCGGAAGGCCCAAATAGCTAAGCACAGCAATTGTGGTTGTGGTGATCCAAATCAATGTAAATAATACAGAAATAGGAAAAGCTAAAAATCTGACTCCAAAAAGGAAACAGGTGCCAGAACTGTCAGAAACACTCACATGGGGGTCCAAATTCTTACCAACTGATAATGCTAACACCTGAATTATATTTTTTCAGAAAGCTAACACAAAAAAAAACTTGCTAAATGCATGTATCTATATGATAATTTAATATGTTATTCATATTATTTATTTTATTTTTGATATACTCTACACTTGAATATAAATACTCGAACTCAGACAATTAATTGTAGGTAAAAAATATGTAAATTTTTAATATATTTTTGAGTCAAATTTTAAAAAAGACCTTCATGTCTAAGGTTTCTAACCAAGTGCTAGTAAGAAGCATCTTAAAACACCAGCATTAAGTCATTAACACTATTTCATGCATGCATCAGTATTTAGCTTGCCCGGACTCGGCTCGGCTCGGGGATTTATTCGTCTTGGACCGATTTCAACTTGGCACAAGTCGTAATCATATACGAGGCGTTTACGAGTCAAAGTGATGTGAATCGGAAATCAACACGGCACTTGGCTCATATCGGCACGTAGACTCGCCTCGGCCCGCAACTCGACACAATTCTGCAGCTCGGCACGGCCCGCGCGTGTACGCTACAAGTCGCAACTACATATAAGTGGGTTTGTGTATTTTTAGTTCAAACTGTATACTTGACCAACTGGAGATATAATATTCAATTTGGTCTCATAAATAATTAGTTCATACCTAACTAATTAATATTTTATAAAATATTTCTTCATAATTTTAGTTTAAAAAAAGTATCTGTCACTAATATTTTCAAAATTAAATTACTTTCCGGAGAAATCTAATCTCTTTTTGTCAGGCGGAGAAATCTAATCTTATTTACATTGAATCCTACAAAAATCTGCGAACTAACTAAAATATTCTGTTAATTTTATTAAAATGTTCCGTAAAATATTTTTTTAATTAAAAAAATTTATAGAGGTGCTGTCTTTTTTTATTCCATAAAAATGATAGTCAAATTGTTATATAAGTTTTGTAGTCAAATTACGGGTCTGTTTGGCCGCCAACTTATAAGCCACTTATGGCTAATAAACCTGTAATAACTTATCGACGAGTGTTTGTCGACCAAATTTATAAATTGAATTTATAACTTATAAGCTGGTAAGTTGAATGTTAGTAACGACATACTTTTGCTCAACTTATTTTGATTTTTTGCTGATTTATTAACCTTAGTTTTAAAATATATATTTTTAAATGTTAATCTATCTTAAAATTCAAGAATTTAGATAATTACATTTAATAATTATTTATTTTAGTTCATTTAAGAGGAAAAAAATTCTGGCTTATAATTAAATTATTCAAACACTTATTTAACTTATAAGTATTTTTCTACTTATCACTTATAATTCAATTATTCATTTTAAGTCGTAAGTTACTTATTTTCAGATTTCCCAAACGGGCACTACATCACAAGTTTACAATTTTATATTTTGAACTATAACAAATAATTTTTTTTATTAATATTAGATTTAAATATTAAAAAGCAAAAAAATTAGTATATCTATACTATACTATAATAACCGGAATGAGGTATAATTTGGTATGTCCTTTTTGGTCGGTTTGGTTATCCTCATTTATGACCGTCGGATCTTTTTAACCAAGTCATCAGGACCGTTAGATTTAAATACTAAAAAATATATATATTACTCAAGCTCCCAGGTTCGAACCCCGCCAACAACAAATATTTATATTATTATTTATACATTACTAAAGTTCTCAGGTTCGAACCCCACCAACAACAAATATTTATATTATTAATTGTACACCACTCAGTATTCAGACTCGAATCCTGCCAACAACAAATATTTATATTTATTATTTATATATATACTAATAAGTTAATGATCCAAAAATATATTATAATTTTAAATAATATAAAAATATTAATGAAGACTCGTGCATCGCACGGGTTGTTAGGCTAGTAAATATTAACTCGTCAAACCCGCCTAACTCACGAGACATACACGAGTTGAGTTGCTTTGAATCACCGCGACCCGGTACAATTCGCCAAGCCATACGTGCCGTTCATAAATTAGAGTCACTGATCAAACTGGCACGGCTCGCCCGACCGGCTTGTTTGGCCGGCTCTGTCCCGAAGATGATAAACTGAAACAGTGAACAATGGGAATATATTACAGAATCAAAATTAGCTTAGTGTTGTAAAATACTAACTATATTATAACAATAGCTGGATTAAATAAAAGGGGCAGAGAGGTGATAAAAAGAATGCAAGCAAAGGAGATATTGTTGCTAGTGTGTTCTTTTCATTCACAATTGCATGGCTTTTATAGGCAATGCAAGGAACAAGTCATTAATTGCATGTATGCAATTTCAAGTGCTAGTTCATAGCCCTACTATTACAAGCTCACAATATTGACCATGTGACAATCATATTATAACACTCCCCTTTGATTGTCACTATGAATCATAGATTGTCTCATTAAAACCTTGCCAAAGGAAAACCCAGTGGGATAAAAACTTTGTCGAAGGAAAAAGAGTACAATCTCCTCTTGGAAAAATTAATCATTCTCTGAATTTTTGTTGTAACAAATCTTTAAGTCGTCGCATTCCAATACTATGTCGCAACTTTCCAAATGTTGAAATCGGTAATGATTTCGTGAATAAATCAGCAAGATTGTCGCATGATCGAATTTGTTGTATATCAATTTCACCATTCTTTTGAAGTTCATGAGTGTAGAAGAATTTTGGTGAGATGTGTTTCGTCCTGTCTCCTTTGATTTATCCTTCCCTGAGTTGATCAATACATACAGTGTTGTCCTCAAACATGACAGTAGGACTTCTTGTGATATCCGGTAATCCACATGATTCTTGAATATTTTTTATGATAGATCGCAACCAAACACATTCTCTACTGGCTTCATGAATTACAATAAGTGCCGAGTGATTTGTTGAGGTTGCCACTATTGTTTGCTTCGTGAATTTCCAGGAAATGGCTGCATCACAATATGTAAATACATATCCAGTTTGTGATTTTCCAAAATGAGGATCTGACAAATATCCAGCATCTGCATGTCCGATCGGCTGAGATGTTGAGTTTTTCGGGAAGAATAACCCAAAATCAATTGTTCCACAAAGATAACGAAATATATGCTTGATCCCATTCCAATGTCTGTCCATCGGAGCAGAGTTAAATCTAGCCAATAAATTCATAGCAAATGCAATATCTGGTCTTGTTTTATTTGCAAGATACATAAGTGCACCAATTGCTCCAAGATATGGGATTTCAGGACCAAGAACCTCTTCACCATCTTCTCGTGGTCGAAATGGATCTTTATCAGATTCTAAAGATCTAACCACCATTGGAGTAGTCAACAGATGAGATTTATCCATGTAAAATATGTTCAAAACCTTTTCTGTATATGTATATTGGTGGAGGAAAATTCCCGATGACAAGTGCTCAACTTGTATACCAAGACAATATTTTGTCCTTCCAAGATCTTTCATTTCAAACTCTGTCTTTAGATATATGGCAGCTTCATCAACCTCTGTAGCTGTTCCTACAAGGTTTAAATCATCCACATATACAACAATAATCACAAAACCAGATTGTGATTTTTTGATAAAAACACATGGAGAAATTTGATTACTAATATACCCATTCGTTTGTAAATAACGACTAAGTCTGTTATACCACATACGACCAGATTGTTTCAGTCCATACAATAATCGTTGAAGTTTAATGGAGTATATATGACGAGGTTTCTTGAACTCATCCATTTTTAACCCTTCTGGGATTTTCATAAAAATTTTACTATCAAGTGAACCATACAGGTATGCAGTAACGACGTCCATAAGACGTGTTTCCAATTTTTCTTTAGATGCCATACCTAATATGAAACGAAAAGTAATTCCGTCCATCACTGGCGAGTATGTCTCTTGATAATCAATGCCAGGCCTTTGAGAAAATCCTTGTGCTACAAGTCGGGCTTTATATCTCATAATTTCATTATTTTCATTTCGTTTTCTTATGAATACCCATTTATTCCCGACAGGGTTCACCCCAATTGGTGTTTGGACAACTGGTCCAAATACTTCTCTTTTGCGCAATGAATTTAATTCTGTTTGGATTGCGTCTTTCCATTTTGGCCATTCTTTTCTTCGACGGCATTCATCCACACTCTGTGGTTCAGGATCAGAATTTATGTCGACATCCAATGCTGCGGAATACACAAATACATCATCGATTATGGCTTTACTTCGATCCCATAATTTCATATCATGCACATAATTTATTGAAATTTCATGATTGTTTAATCCCATATCTTCAGGGACTGAAATCTATTCAGGAGATAATACCACTTCAGGGGTATTTGCTTCTTCTGGAGCATGTGCCACTTCAGAGGCAATTTTCTTTATTTTTCTTTTTCGTGGTGCAACATCTTTTGCACCAACCGGTCTACCATGCTTCAGGCGTGGCTTTGATTGTAACACCCCCAAATCCGGGGTCGGGGATCCGGGTTGTCACGAGTTCCATTTCCCTTAATAACACACAATCTTAATAAACAATCAACTACTCCGTACTGTGACCCCACAATAAACACACACACCACAAGTTATAGTCTCAGAGGTGAATATCCAAAAATAACACGAGTCATTTTATTCCACAATTATATGCCATTACACCTTAAAAGGGTTTCTGAATAAATTTATATTTTCTTTGTCATTATTATAATTCATAATATACATAAGTCTGGTTCATCAATAGTTGAAAGCCTAGCCTATTGGTAATTCCTACCTCAGCTACTGCGGCATCAACGCCTCCAGAAAACTGCGGAACGTTTCCTAACCGCTTGCGAATTGGGAGCTTGGTCCTGTTCATCTTTTCTATCTGTTGTTGTGTGATGAAAGAAGAAAGCAAGGGTGAGCAACAAGCCCACCAAAATAATATGTATAATGATTAACAATATATGAGCATTCTCATAGTATTCATGAAAGTCTTGGTCAAGAAGAAATTAACCAAGTTGACCTCTTAATGCGACCAAGTCGCAAAATATTTAGTATATATACATATACTTTTCAAAATCTTTGAAATCTTTTGTCATGCATAATATACACAGAGTTCCAGTTTATAACTATATAAAAATATCATTGCAAGGTGATCTCATATATCTAACCTTGTCTCAACATTTTTCTGAAAATCTTTGTCATGCATAAGATAATCATTAACCATATATAAGTTGAAAAGATGAAGTTACGAGATACTCCAATATACTTATATCTTTTTCCGAATATTACTTGAACTACCACCGTTCAAGGTATAAATAGTTCATCCCATAGATGAAGCTACAAGATAAAACTTATATAGAATCAATCTTTGAAATATCATCAAAATGAAATGAAGTTACGAGATACTTCATTTGATGAAAACATCATTTTGAAGACTCGACCCTGCCAACACTCAACAATCGCCCAGCCGTAGCCTTTCTATCGAAGTGCTTTGGGTAGTGTTGCAGAAATATCCAATTGGATGATGAACTCATTACGGGAGTTTGCTGCGCCAGGAAGACCACTCACGATGATCAGTCGCAGTAGTGCAACCCCGCCATTTTCTACATGTAGAGGAGAACAGTCGGATTTACTTGTCAACCGAACCCTTGACTCCTAAGGAATGGACCGTCTTAGCGGAACTTCCAGGCCATTTGGGCAAATATAATAAGGCTGGGCCGGCGCCACTCGACCACTTACGCCACTCATAGTTCAGATAAAATCCATGACTCTGAAACGTAAAGCTCGTCCCCCCTTTCCCCAAGTAGAAACTTGTTGATACGGCTCCACCGAGAAGTCGTATCTAGTTGGAAAGGAAAACTCACCGGTATTTCCCAGGCGGTGCCTGTTAATGGATTAACTTGTTCCAAGAATTTTACTTCCCGAGTGTTGGGTAAGTAATCAAAAACTCTTTTATCCAAACAACAACCTTGTTGCGAATATAAAATACACCACAGAGTCGGATTCCTCAGGTTTTGAGTGAGTATTTAAATCCCCTTCGAAAGGAGGATCTTAAATATAAAAATGAGTTTTGGGATCCGCTCTAACTTTTAAAAATCATTTTGAATACTCGAAAACAATTTTAAGAATGTTTGGAGTAATGCTGATTTAATAAAATAAATCAGTCCCGATATGTTAGAAAGTATCTGAATATTATTATTTAAATAATATTCCCATATGGATAATATTTATAAAAATAATTGAAGTAGAAGTTTTAAAACTCATACTTGAAATGAATAATAAATAACCAAAGATATACTTATACGAAAGTACGATCTTTATTTGAATAATCGAAAATAAGTTTGATTATCAAAATATTATTCTTTAATAAAATAAAGAATGTTATTTAGTAAATAAGCGGAGTCATAAGTCCTCGAACGAATATTCAAAAATATTATTCATTAAATAAAATAAACGGAGTCATATGTCCTCGAATGAATATTCAAAATAATATTAATTAATATGAATAAACGGAGTCATAAGTCCTTGAATGAATATTCAAAATAATATTGATTAATAAAAATAATGTTATCGAATAAACCTTATTTGATTAATAGTTTTGAAAACTTTATCTATATATATATAAATATATATAATATACTCGGGAATATCGACTCCCGGTTTTAGAAAATGTTCACCTTTGAGTCCCCTATACCAAGGGTATACGCAACTACTGCTTATCTCTAGCATAGGTATTATGCAACTTATAAGCATTTGAATCAAGAATTAGATATCAAGATTACGAAACAGGCATGCATATAAATATCATATCACTTGCTCCAATATATCGCAAGACTTTGCTAATAATAATCATGCACTTATCACAAGAAAATGCATATACATATATACATCACAACAACAGTATAACGGGTAGAAAACTTGCCTGAGTGTTCCCGGATAGACTTAAGCTTAGAGTGGGTCCGATAACCTATGAACACAACATAAGTCGGAATTAAACCCTGGTCGCTTAAGAAACTAGACTTTAACCAATTGAACCCTAATGTGCGCTTATGGTCACTTCTACGCTTAACGAATCACATAAGTCGTTCGAGTACCCTCGGCTCCACCATTTTTAATAAATTAACCATTAAGAATTTTAAGGCGATTCTTTCGCGAGTACTCTACCAACTGCCTAATCCACTTTACATAATTGTTTCATACTCCAATTAGTCATTTAAGGGCCTTAACCAAGGTTTCAAAGTAAGGCGAGGGGTAATGGTTCGTTCGCGAAACGCCGTTACTTAAAACGGTCATTTCTCCTAAACCGTACATCGGATTCAAGCGAACCACATATCAAAACGAAGCTCGTAACATGAACTATCTAATTATGGCAATGGTCAAAACCTAACAGTGAGTTCATGGGTCCTCATGTTAAGAACAAAAGCAGTCTAGGGTAAATCGGACATTACGACGGCTATGTTTACGCGATTACCAAATTTGTACAACTCCAAATCAATTCACAATCAACCCACAATCATTGTTACAACCAAACTTCATCCATACACTACTACAACAACCCCAAAAACTCAAGATTTCCACTTTATACTACTTCTCAATCATGAAATAAGAGCTTACTTAAGTTCATTAACTATTTAATCAAGATTTAACCATCAAACTTTCTACAAACTCAACCAAACTTTAAAGAACCAAGAATCATCCTTCTCATAAACTATAACAATCAAAACCACTCCTAAATACTCAAAAATAAAGCTAGGGTATGAGGTTTTACCTTCCTTGGTGAGTGATAAGTAGCTAGGAAGCCTTAAGGAGCCTTGATCTAACCTCCTACAAGCTTGATCTTTCAAAGAAATCAAGAACACAAAAATTAATTTCAAGAAAGTACTATTCACCATCTTCTTGAATGATTTATAGGAAATGCTAGGAAAGGATTTTAAAGCTAAGATTCCTAGAAAGTATGTAACTTAACTAGGAGAAGCTAGGATAATTATCTTGTAAATTAGCAAGTGGAGGAGCTTGGACTTCCCATTTCTTAAGAAAGGAGCCGAGAGCTTTTGTTCTTGAAATAGAAATGTCAACTTCTATTTTTGTGTTATGATTTTGTTTTGGCTTGGTTGATGTTTTTTTGTTTGATAATTAACCTTTTAACCTTGGTAAATTTTGTGTGGCTTAGAATCAACCAACAACACACTTATTTTTGTCATGCATATGTCACTTTCCTATGTCATCTTCCCACACTTGTCCTCTTCTTGTTGGTGTGGTGACATCATCATCACTAACCTCTTTGATTAGTTCCTAATTACTTGTCTAATGACCGCTGATCTGTTATACGGTTCGCTTAACTTTCGTTCTTGTTTATCGTTTGAGAGATCATACCCGGGATCTTATTACTTGGGTTTCCTTAACCTTTCTCAATACATTATATTCCTTTTATGATCCTCTCTTATAATCCTTGAATTTAAATCCTTTTTATCCTGTTACCTTATACTCAATTCTTTCGGTATCTGGTGGATTTTTGGGAAAAATCAAAGTGTTCGAATTTGGATTCTGACGATCTTTACATACACTTATATCCCATATAGAGTACTAATAAGATCTCAGAATAACAATAGAAGAACCCCTACATAGTGTGGCATGAAAAGTTTTCTTATTCAGAATAATCAGCAAAAACACTATTCATAAGGGTTACAAAAATGCCAAAAATTGGGGTTATTACAGTCTCCCCTCCTTAAAAGGATTCCGTCCCGGAATCAGATAAAAATGAATAGGGATACTTTCTTAGCGTTGCACTTTCTAACTCTCAAGTCAATTTTCCCACATTGTGGTTCTACAACCAACTTTAACTAGCTTGATAATCCCTTCTCCTAAGCACGTGTCCCTTTTTGATCTATAACCCTTCCTAGTTGCTCCATATAGGTTACGTCTAGTTGCATGTCTATGCGCTCATATACCTCTATTTGTCTGGCATCCGAATTATACATCCTTAACATTGATACGTGGAACACGTTATGAACTTTCTACATGTTCGGGGGTAGGGATAGCTAATATGCTAACTTCCCAATACGTCTTAATACCTCAAAGGGTCCAACAATTCGTAGGCTTAGCTTTCCTTTCTTTTGGAACCTCATCCATCCTTTCCAAGGGAATACCTATAACAACACTAGGTCCCCTACTTCCTATGCTTCGTCCTTTCGAGTCAAATCAACATACTCCTTATGTCCATCTTGGGCTACTACCAACCGTCCTCTGATTAGATCTATTATATCCTTGGCCCTTTTGACTACTGCGGGTCCGAGCATCTTGCGCTCTGCAACTTCATCCTAACATACGGGAGATCGACATTGTCTTCCCTCAAGGATCTCATAAGGCGATATCTCGATACTGACATACGATCTATTATCGTAAGAAAACTCAATCCGCGTTAAGTGATCATTCCAAATTTTTTCAAGTCTATTGCACAGACTCTCATAATAGCTTCTAGCATTATAGCTTTTGCTTCTCAATACCCACTATTTTCCCGTTCATAATCGTTACTATCTTCCGTTCCTAATATTATACTAGTTATACTTTTGCTCGTTAGCGTTCTATAACCTTTTAATAACCACGTCAACCTTAGTATCACGAACGCATTAGAATCAGAATACCACCATACTTGGTACCACTTCATTTCTAGCTGCCTACATCTTCGAAAGCTTGGTCCTTCATATAGAAGTAAAAGAATTTATTGAGAGATCACTATGATCATGAACACTTGTTACATTGCATAGTTAGTACAGAAGGTGGCCAGCCTTTAGTACTTGACAAGCAATTAAACAACATGTGGTATCCTACTAGGCTTCTATCACACAGATAGATAGTCATTCGACAATAACTCCCCTTCTGGAAGGGTTGTTCTTCTCAGCTTATACAAAATGAAAAGGAGAGAAAAGAACGAATTGAAGAGAATTGTATATATGTAAAAATATACTGCCACAAAATATCTGGCTTGGAATCTACCTCTGAACTATAGAGGTTTGTCATAGGAGAACAAAACATATGTGTATATATATCAACATCAAGTATTATCGCATCGCATTTCACATGCTTAAATATTTTTGCTATTTCGTCCATCATTCTATGGACCCATGCTCTTCCTCGAGCTTATACTCAATCACCTTTGAAACTCCCTCATCATCGAAAATCGAATCTGGGGTCTCATTCTAGACATCATCGTTACTAGAATCCTATGCTTGCACCGCAACCTTCCTCGTATAGTAATATGACTCTCTATTGATAAGAAGGAATAAGTATTCAATAGGTAGATAATCTACTTAATTAGTCTATCAATGATAACTTATACACCACTACGACCCGATTAGTGGTACTCAATCTCAACATCCATTCCAATACAACTCTCACGGTTGCAAGTAATCGGCTCATTACTCGTAGAATCATTGTTGTATTACTATGGTCCACCACTGACCTACTATAGTCATTCATTTTCTATGAAATCTTAATAGCTAATCATACGGAGTTCATACATGTCGTATCAAATTCTTCTAAGGAGGCAACATAATCACCATTACATGATTCATGAAGAACACTCCTGAACTTGGCGTACATATGACATGAAGCAAATAAAATTGCAGAAGAGTTTCAATAAAAGCAACGATAGCAGGTTAGTACCATTCTTAATCATATGTCTATATTAGGAGACATAAAGCTCAAAGGTTCATTTTGTCCTTTTTGAAACATGGTCCTGGCTTATTCTCAAGATAGGACCTTCTAAGATAGATAGTCCGCTCACAGCAATTACATGAATTAAATCTTTACCAAACTACTATTACGGTTGAGTATCGCACAATCATCAGAAGGAATGTCAATTTTTCAAACCATAATACAATCTTCGCGGCTTTAACCATTGTCACTGTATTCCTCCGGCACGAGCGCCGATAATTGTCTTTTTACACTTAAAGTGTCGGCCACCTCATTGGCCCTTCCTAATAGTAATAGTTCCTTATAATCAATGTCATTTTAACCACCTTCAACTAAATTTTCTACCTCATTTCCAATCACTGCTTGTATGAAAATGCTCTTCCTTACACTTTGGTAAAAATATATCACCCTTTTTCCATAAGTTATTGCCTCGGTCTTTTAGAGGTTAACATTGTCACGACTGACTCTCGATCATACTTCGGACGTCTCTTATCTCGGGTCCTACTTGTTTTCACCAATCTCGACCCTTATTGGGCCGATCTATACTTTCTTATGGTTCAACACGTGCCCCAACTGGCATTATTATTATTATGTCACATTTCCTTTATCAAATTTCCTATTCTTGAGAACTTTGAATATTACATTTTTCCTTGTAAAACCTTTAAGGTTATCCTTAAACCGTTCCTCCTGTATTCCCTAGATACAGGGCATATCAAAATACCATGTACTAATACTAGAACCATTGTCTATGTACTTCTGGAAAAAATTTCTCTACTGATCTTTAAAGGTTGTTGTTACCTTAGTCCTTCGTTCCATACTACCTAAACTCATAATGTCCCTATTAAGGGTGAAATGCCAACCTTCATGCATTCCCCTATGGTTCATCTCAAGTTATCGAAGTTATATCCTTAATTCCACCTTTAAAAAGGTACTTGCATCCTTCCATGGATAAATCAAGTCATATATCCTTGATAGATTATCTTATTCAATCATTCCCACCCAGATAGTCTATACCAATTTCACAATAGCATCCTTATTCAAACTGACGTCAACACATATGGCCTTCAAAAGATAACAATGGTTACCCGCTTTTCTTTCCTAATTTGGTAATGAAAACAGGGATGTCCTTGAAGATATTGGTCGTGTTCAACGTGAACTTCTTCTTAATAATTCCTCATTTACTTTTGTTGTTTATCTCAACAGTCATCTCAATGTTGGGATGTCTTTCATACCTGGAGTCTCCCTTTCTGGGTATCATGCCACCGGTCTTACACTTCACATTCTTGAAGGTCACTTCCTTCATCCAATTTTCCTAATTTCCTACTTTCTTGTCTCCTCAGTCTATCCGCGTCTCATTATTTATCCTTCGAACTATCTCAAGGCTTCCTCGAATTCTCCCAACTTAAAGGGGGTACAATATGTACATCTCTTATGCCTTCAACCATCAACTTTAACTCATAGTGAATCATCCTCATCCTGACGATCACATACTTTTCTATTTCTATTGCTACGAGTCTTTAGGGTTTCCTCATACCCAACTCCCTTATCATTCCTCAAACTCTATTGCCTTTATATTCCTTTCCACTTCAGTTTCTTTTTATTTTCCTTTCTCTTACGATCATTTCATGAACCCACTAATCATTTACTTCAAACATCACATCATTCTGGGATTCGTGTCCTCAGAACGAATCTTGACAATTTTTACAACTTAGATTCATAATTCATCATACTCGTCCGCCTTTGTTCTGGATCTAAAGCTTTTACACTATCTCTCTAACCTTGGGAATTACTTTCTCGAAAACAATTGACTGAACTTTAATCAGTTTATCATAACCTCTGGCTCCGTGCCTTTCTTGGTCTTTCACCAGCGGGTGGTCTCTCTCTTAGGAGGGTAAGTGACAAAAATAGTCTTTTGTGATTCGTCAATCATTTAGAATCTCAATTGATTCCTATATTTCCTTTAGCCAGGCTCTTGCCTCGACTGGGTCAGCTTGTTCCTTAGAACTCTGAGAGCTTAGCGACTTAAAGGTCCTGCAAGAATTTCTCACTGCATTATTTCCTCAGGGTGGTGGTTGGGGATAATAGTCTAAGTTCTGTCTAGAAAGGTCCATAAATTATCGTATAGGAGTACCGTCCCGGTTCTCCTTTCTTTACTCAACTTATGTTTCCTTAGTCTGAACATTCCCTCCTCCTCCCCATAATCGGGGTCA
Organism: Apium graveolens; assembly: GCF_009905375.1. Lineage (NCBI taxonomy): Eukaryota > Viridiplantae > Streptophyta > Magnoliopsida > Apiales > Apiaceae > Apium > Apium graveolens. The sequence continues at coordinate 137,567,997 of NC_133657.1, forward strand.
TCCTGCATGTTTTAAATCCTCATTTTCCACTTTATTATGTTATGGGTTCCTTCTATCTTGATGGCGACCTCCCTGACTATCACATTCAGGGTTTGCTCTAAATCTTATTCCTCGAACTATGACTTTCATCTAAGATCCCGGCCTTAAGCTCTTGAACATTTGGAACCAAAATTCTGCAGGGATACCTCATTATTCCCTCATCATCTTTCTAGGTATTAATCTCTTCTCCGGTCATTGGTTCTCTACCTCTATTCATCACTTTTTCTTGGCACAATATGATCTTCTCCAATAATTCGGGCTGTATTGCAATCTCAAACAGCTTTTCGGTACCGGCTCCAGTTACCTTCACTTCTATTTCCATTTTCTCAAAATCTCTTATCAACTCTCCCAAAGACATTTTCATCTTGAGTCTCTCCTCTCTACTAAGGGCGTTAGCCACCACATTGGCTTTACCTGGCTGATAAATAATCTCATAATCATAATCCTTGATTAGCTCTAACCACCTCCTCTGGTGCATGTTGAGCTCTTCCTGCGTGAAAATGTACTAGAGCACTTATGGCTTATGTAAATCTCGCACTTCTCTCCATATAAGTAGTGCCTCAAATCTTTAGGGCAAAACTATTGCCATGAGCCCAAGCTCATGGGTGGGGATATCGAATTTTATATTCCCTTAATTGTCTTGACGCGTACGCGATTACCTTGTTGTGCTGTATAAGAAGCACCCTAATTCCTTATGTGAAGCGTCACTACACATCGCAAAATCTCCTTTTCCATCCGGCAACGCCATCATAGGGGTCGTCACCAACCTTTGCTTCATTCTTAAAAGTTGTTTTCATATTTCTCTGTCCATTCGAACTTCTCAGTCTTACGAGTAAGCCGCGTTAAAGGGGCTACTATCTTTACAAACTTGAACGAACCTCCGGTAGTGACCGACCAATCCTACCTCTAGTAGTTTCCCTAACCATGGTCATCAATTCCTCAGTGGTCCTTTATTCATTCTTGTCAGGATCCTCCACGGGATCCTCCTCAACAACAATCCCTTCTAGGAAAACATCCTCAACCGCTACATACTCAATATGAACATCATTCGGTCCTGCGTTAGGACGCTCTATCGGATCCACAATCCGATCTCCCATTAGTAATAAAACATCATCACGCTGTTGCTCCTCAACCTCAGGATTCGGAGTCCCGCTACCATATACGATAAGGAACTACGCTTCTATCACGATATTTATAAGGGTTCCTATAAGGGTTTTAACTGTCAGTACTACGTTAGGTAGTCCGACTATGAACTTGGCAAGAGTTCTTATTATCTTAGTGAACTTATTATCTTAACATCACATCATCTCTGAGGTTTATAACGCTTGGCTCTGATACCATTCCTGTAACACCCCCAAATCCGGGGTCGAGGATCCGGGTTGTCACGAGTTCCATTTCCCTTAATAACACCCAATATTAATAAACAATCAACTACTCCGTACTGTGACCCCATAATAAATACACACACCACAAGTTATAGTCTCAGAGGTGAATATCCAAAAATAACACGAGTCATTTTATTCCACAATTATATGCCATTACACCTTAAAAGGGTTTCTGAATAAATTTACATTTTCTTTGCCATTATTACAATTCATAATATACATAAGTCTGGTTCATCAATAGTTGAAAGCCTATTCTATTGGTAATTGCTACCTAAGCTACTGCGACATCAATGCCTCCAGAAAACTGCGGAACGTTTCCTAACCACTTGCGAATTGGGAGCTTGGTCCTGTTCATCTTTTCTATCTGTTGTTGTGTGATGAAAGAAGAAAGCAAGTGTGAGCAACAAGCCCACCAAAATAATATATATAATGATTAACAATATATGAGCATTCTCATAGTATTCATGAAAGTCTTGATCAAGAATAAATGAACCAAGTTGACCTCTTAATGCGACCAAGTCGCAAAATATTTAGTATATATATATATACTTTTCAAAATCTTTGAAATCCTCTACCATGCATAATATACACAGAGTTCCAGTTTATAACTGTATAAAAATATCGTTGCAAGGTGATCTCATATATCTAACCTTGTTTCAACGTTTTTCTGAAAATCTTTGTCATGCATAAGATAATCATTGACCAGATATAAGTTGAAAAGATGAAGTTACGAGATACTCCAATATACTTATATCTATTTCCGAATATTACTTGAAATACCACCGTTCAAGGTATAAATAGTTCATCCCATAGATGAAGCTACAAGATGAAACTTATATAGAATCAATCTTTGAAATATCATCAAAATGAAATGAAGTTACGAGATACTTCATTTGATGAAAACATTATTTTGAAGACTCGACCCTGCCAACACTCAACAATCGCCCAGCCGTAGCCTTTCTATCGAAGTGCTCTGGGTAGTGTTGCAGAAATATCCAATTGGATGATGAACTCATTACGGGAGTTTGCCGCGCCAGGAAGACCACTCACGATGATCAGTCGCAGTAGTGCAACCCCACCATTTTCTACATGTAGAGGAGAACAGTCGGATTTACTTGTCAACCGAACCCTTGACTCCTAAGGAATGGACCGTCTTAGCGGAACTTCCAGGCCATTTGGGCCAATATAATAAGGCTGGGCCGGCGCCACTCGACCACTTACGCCACTCATAGTTCAGATGAAATCCATGACTCTGAAACGTAAAGCTCGTATTTAAATCCCCTTCGAAAGGAGGATCTTAAAATATAAAAATGAGTTTTGGGATCCGCTCTAACTTTTAAAAATCATTTTGAAGACTCGAAAACAATTTTAAGAATGTTTGGAGTAATGCTGATTTAATAAAATAAATCAGTCCCGATATGTTAGAAAGTATCCGAATATTATTATTTAAATAATATTCCCATAAGGATAATCTTTATAAAAATAATTGAAGTAGAAGTTTTAAAACTCATACTTGAAATGAATAATAAATAACCAAAGATATACTTATACGAAAGTACGATCTTTATTTGAATAATCGAAAATAAGTTTGATTATCAAAACATTATTCTTTAATAAAATAAAGAATGTTATTTAGTAAATAAGCGGAGTCATAAGTCCTCGAATGAATATTCAAAAATAATATTCATTAAATAAAATGAACGGAGTCATATGTCCTCGAATGAATATTCAAAATAATATTAATTAATATGAATAAACGGAGTCATAAGCCCTTGAATGAATATTCAAAATAATATTCATTAATAAAAATAAAGTTATCGAAAAACTATTATTCGATTAATAGTTTTGAAAACTTTATCTATATATATATATAAATATATATAATATACTCGGGAATATCGACTCCCGGTTTTAGAATATGTTCACATTTGAGTCCCCTATACCAAGGGTATATGCAACTACTGCTTATCTCTAGCATAAGTATTATGCAACTTATAAGCATTTGAATCAACAATTAGATATCAAGATTACGAAATAGGCATGCATATAAATATCATATCACATGCTCCAATATATCGCAAGACTTTACTAATAATAATCATGAACTTATCACAAGAAAATGCATATACATATATACATCACAACAACAGTATAACGGGTAGAAAACTTGCCTGAGTGTTCCCGGATAGACTTAAGATTAGAGTGGGTCCGATAACCTATGAACACAACATAAGTCGGAATTAAACCCTGGTCGCTTAAGAAACTAGACTTTAACCAATTGAACCCTAACATGCGCTTATGGTCACTTCTACGCTTAACGAATCACATAAGTCGTTCGAGTACCCTCGGCTCAACCATTTTTAATAAATTAACCATTAAGAATTTTAAGGCGATTCTTTTGCGAGTACTCTACCAACTGCCTAATCCACTTTAAATAATTATTTCATACTCCAATTAGTCATTTAAGGGCCTTAACCAAGGTTTCAAATTAAGGCGAGGGGTAATGGTTCGTTCGCGAAACGCCGTTACTTAAAACGGTCGTTTCTCCTAAACCGTACATCGGATTCAAGCGAACCACATATCAAAATGAAGCTCGTAACCATGAACTATCTAATAACGGCAATGGTCAAAACCTAACAGTGAGTTCACGGGTCCTGATGTTAAGAACAAAAGCAGTCTAGGGTAAATCGGACATTACGACGACTATGTTTACGCGATTACCAAATTTGTACAACTCCAAATCAATTCACAATCAACCCACAATCATTGTTACAACCAAACTTCATCCATACACTACTACAACAGCCCCAACAACTCAAGATTTCCACTTTATACTACTTCTCAATCATGAACTAAGAGCTTACTTAAGTTCAATAACTATTTAATCAAGATTTAACCATCAAACTCTCTACAAACTCAACCAAACTTTAAACAACCAAGAATCATGCTTCTCATAAACTATAACAATAAAAAAAACTCCTAAATACTCAAAAGTAAAGCTAGGGTATGAGGTTTTACCTTCGTTGGTGAGTGATAAGTAGCTAGGAAGCCTTAAGGAGCCTTGATCTAACCTCCTACAAGCTTGATCTTTCAAAGAAATCAAGAACACAAAAATTAATCTCAAGAAAGTACTATTCACCATCTTCTTGAATGATTTATAGGAAATGCTAGGAAAGGATTTTGAAGCTAAGATTCCTAGAAAGTATGTAACTTAACTAGGAGAAGCTAGGATAATTACCTTGTAAATTAGCAAATGGAGGAGCTTGGACTTCCCATTTCTTAAGAAAGGAGCCGAGAGCTTTTGTTCTTGAAATAGAAATGTCAACTTCTATTTTTGTGTTATGATTTTGTTTTGGCTTGGTTGATGTTGTTTTGTTTGATAATTAACCTCTTAACCATGGTAAATTTTGTGTGGCTTAGAATCAACCAACAACACACTTCTTTTTGTCATGCTTATGTCACTCTCCTATGTCATCTTCCCACACTTGTCCTCTTCTTGTCGGTGTGGTGACATCATCATCACTAACCTCTTTGATTAGCTCCTAATTACTTGGCTAATGACCGTTGATCTGTTATACGGTTCGCTTAACTTTCGTTCTTGTTTATCGTTTGAGGGATCATACCCGGGATCTTATTACTTGGGTTTCCTTAACCTTTCTCAATACATTATATTCCTTTTATGATCCTCTCTTATAATCCTTGAATTTAAATCCCTTATATCCTGTTACCTTATACTCAGTTCTTTCGGTATCTGGTGGATTTTCGGGAAAAATCAAAGTGTTCGAATTTGGATTCTGACGATCTTTACATACACTTATATCCCATATAGAGTACTAATAAAATCTCAGAATAACAATAGAAGAACCCCTACATAGTGTGGCATGAAAAGTTTTCTTATTCAGAATAAACAGCAAAAACACTATTCATAAGGGTTACAAAAATTCCAAAAATTGGGGTTATTACATTGATTCTGTAACCAATTCTTTTGTATCTGAATTTTGAATTGGTATATCTGTTCTAGCTTGAGTGTTTACTGCAGGTATATGAGATTTAGTTATATTTCTAGAATCATTAAATGCGTCAGGCATTTGGTTTGCGATATTTTGCATATGGATAATTCTTTTAACTTCAAGTTCGCATTGACCGGTACGTGGATCTAGAAAATATAATCCTGATGCATTCCATGTTAGGTCTGGATTAACTTTATATGAATGTTTATCTCCCCCTAAGGGAGGAAACATAGACTCGTCAAAATGACAATCTGCATATCTTGTGGTAAATAAATCTCCGGTTAGAGGTTCCAGATATCTAATTATAGATGTGGAATCAAAACCAACGTAGATACATACTCTTCTTTGAGCTCCCATCTTCGATCTTTGTGGTGGAGCAATCGGTACATATACAGCACTTCCGAAAATTTTGAAGTGAGAAATATTAGGAACTTGACCAAGTACCAGTTGTAGCGGAGAATGTTGGTTGTAGAAAGTTGGTCTAATCCTAATAATATTAGCAGCATGAAGTATTGCGTGATCCCAAATAGATGTAGGTAATTTTGCTTTCAATAACAGCGGTCTTGCAATAAGTTGGAGTCTTTTGATAAAGGACTCGGCTAACCCATTTTGTGTATGTACATGAGGAACTGGGTGTTCAACTTATATTCATACAGACATGCAATAGTCGACAAAGGTTGCAGATGTGAATTCACCGGCATTATCTAGACGAATTGACTTAATGCAATGATCTGGGAATTGAGCTCGTAATTTGATTATTTGGGCAAGTAATTTTGCAAAAGCATCATTACAAGTTGAGAGAAGACAAACATGAGACCATCTTGTTGAGGCATCAATTAATACCATGAAGTACCTAAATGGGCCAGGTGATGGGTGTATAGGTCCACATATGTCGCCTTGGATTCTTTCTAGAAAAGTTGGACTTTCAAGCCGAACTTTAACAGGAGATGGTCGAGTAATCAATTTTTCTAAAGAACATGCTGAACATGGAAGGTCATTGTTGGAAAGAACTTTAAAATATTTAAGAGAATGACCATTAGAATTCTCTATAATACGACGTATCATAGAGACGCCAGGATGACCTAATCTTTCATGCCAAAGTGTAAAAGATTTTGGATCTATGAGTTTGGAAGTAATGACATTGTGTGACTCAATAGTTCTAATTTTCATCATATATAATCCTGACGAAAGTGAGTGAAACTTTTCTAAGATTTTCTTGTTGCTAGGATTAGCTGAAGTAATAAGAAGATATTCTCTATTAGCTTCAGAGATAGTTTCGATGTGAAAATTATTGAGTCGAATATCTTTAAAACTAAGAAGATTTCTAGTAGACTTACTAGAATATAATGCATTTGGAATGTGTATGTGGGTACCATTAGGTAGGACGAAACTAGCTTTTCCAAAACCTTCGATTATATTAGATACGCCGGAAATCGTTCCGACTTGAGCTTCAGTTTTGGTTATTTGGGTAAAATATTTTCGGTTCTGTAGAATCGTATGAGTTGTACCACAATCAACAATGCATATATCTTCAGAATCAATTCTGTATATAATTAAGAAACATAATTTATTTGATAAGAACATAACACACTACATAGTTCAAACAAAATAAAGCACACAATACATACTACTATAATAATTATATGAAACTAATCTTCAGCCTCCCATATGGGTGTTTCGCTAGGTTCATTCAGACCATTAATGCTTATTCCTCCAGTTGTGATTCTCGGAAAATCATCTATATTATTGTTGGCGAAATTTGTTTCTACCATTTTCTCTTTTGATTTTTGAGAAGATTGGTATAGCTTAACAAGATGATCTGGGGTATGACAATTACGTGTCCAGTGCCCATCCATGCCGCACCTATAGCAAACATTTTCAGTTTTTCCTCCTCGCGGTGCCTTTCTTTTACTCTGTGATTCAGATTGCCACTTCCGGTGACCAGAGTTGTTATATGGACGAAAATGCTCATGGCTCCGACCTCGTCCACGGTACCGCCCTTGGCCCCGTCCACCTCTATACCCTTTTCCACATAAATTCTGCTGGAATGACATGTTATTTACTTCAGGTAATGGGGCAGATCCTGTTGGACGGGATTGATGATTCTTAATCACCAATTCATGATTCTGTTCTGCAACGAGGAAAGTTGATAGAAGATCCTCGAACTTGGTAAATTTGCGCTCCCTGTACATCTCTGCTAAGTTGATATTGTTGGGGTGAAAAGTTGATAGTGTTTTATCGATTTTTCTTTTTTCCGTAACTTTCTCGCCACACATAATAAGCCTAGAACTTATTTTGAACAAAGCAGAACTATAAGCTCGGACACTCTTAAAATCCTGAAGTCTTAAATTAGCCCAATCATTTTCAGCTGCAGGTAGATAAACTAGTTTCTGGTGATCGAACCTATCCTTTAGATTTTCCCATAAAATAAAGGGATCCTCGACTTCCAACTTCCAAGTACTCAGATTTTAAATCTTCATGCATGTGGTGTCAGAGAAAAATTATAGAGGTAAAGTTTTCTTCAGCCGTAGATTTATTTTCTGCCTTTATTGTATCGCTTAATTTCTTTGAACCCAAATGCAACTTTACATCTTGTACCCATGATAAATAATTATCGCCATAAATGTCCAAGGCAACGAAAGACAAACTTGAAATATTTGTCATACTAAATCTGAATTAACACGAAAATTATTAAATTTTAATTCATTAATGTTAATATTACATAAAATCCTAGTTAATCGAGTGCGTTAACAAGTACGCAATAATCAATGTATATATCATTATTATCATTGATAGAATAAACAGATCTATATATAAAATGACAAATGGATTTTCACCCGTCATACGGACGTCTGCGTATGCAGGTTATTATTATCATTGATAATATAAACAGATCTATATATAAAATGACAAATGGATTTTCACCCGCCATACAGACGTCTGCGTATGCAGGTTATCTCCGACCAATAATAAATTAAAGTGGACAATCCTTCTCAGTTTCGGCAGGACTTCGTGCTGATAACGTGTTGTAAAATATTAACTATATTATAACAATAGCTGGATTAAATAAAAGGGGCAAAGAGGTGATAAAAAGAATGCAAGCAAAGGAGATATTGTTGCTGGTGTGTTCTTTTCATTCACAATTGCATGGCTTTTATAGGCAATGTAAGAAACAAGTCATTAATTGCATGTATGCAATTTCAAGTGCTAGTTCATAGCATGGCTTTTATAGGCAATGCAAGAAATAAGTCATTAATTGCATGTATGCAATTTCAAGTGCTAGCTCATAGTTTACTATTACAAACTCACTATATTGACCCTGTGACAATCATATTATAACACTTAGAACAATATCCATGAAATATTCAAGTTGATATTTTTCTATTACTTGCCGTTTCCACATGCGCAAAAAGGCATGTAAACTATTTAAGGAGAATGCGTGCCTTCCTTGTCTAAAGAATAAACACATGAATATAATGAGTGTCATAGTTGATACTTTTATTGCTTCTTTATCCTGCGTAATTTAATCATCTCAACCAGCCCACCTTTTCGACCAACAAATTATTAATTACACATTTACATATGACATAATGAAATGTGAGGCATGATAAATAATTATGTGACTTTCTTTTTACTGAATAATAATTAAGCAAGGTATATATTACAATTTACAAGGTAAAATTATGTCATTTCAATATTTTTTACAATTTTGTATCAAACTTTTTATAACTTGGGAGAATTAACCGGACTTATTGTGATACCCTGCATCTGAATATTAAAAACGGCGTAACAAAAATTTAACATATACCTAGTTGCATAGAATTTTTTGATTACATTTGAGATTATATTTAGTTACATAAATTTGTAGAAACTCGTCAAATTTAGATCTAGTTAACTCGAGTTGCTAGAAAAGTTTATAGTTTTTTTTAAAAAATGAAACTTGTATTTTTACAAATAAAGTTTAAAAAAGACATATTTTTGCAATTTTTTCTAAAAATCGTAATTATTATAAAAATCTTTTGAACTTTGACTATTTTTTTAAAAAGCCCTTATTATTATTGTTCAATCTTTTTTTTAATCGTATCTGGGGCGGTTTCAGTAGTTTAACTAATTTAGAGGACTACTAACATACTTGTAATCACCGAGTATGACAATCCCCTTAGTTTCGTATGTGCCAGAGACTACGAACTAAGCCACGCTCTAAATCTTAGAATTAGAAGATAAGATTATTAAAAACAGTAAATTAGAAAAAATGATCCCAGTCAAATCAGACTTCTAGATGCCCTGTACCAGCTTTATTACACACACAACATATATGTATAATTTTCCTTGAGCGACACTTACTGTATAAAGCTCATGATAAAGTAACAAAAGCACACAACACAAAGGCAAAAAGAATTATACAAACAGGAACAATGCCAAACAAAGATCTATGTTACACGAGCTAAGATGAACTTCACTTCAGCTGGGGTTGTTTTTTTCTTTGCTACAGATGTCATAATTCCACCAAGTTTTGATTTTTATTCTGGTGAGTTTTTTCTTCTTTAACTCAATTTTGATGTTTTAGTTGCAAAAATGTGTGTTTATTGTAAGTATAGAGTTGTTTTTAGCTATGTATGAGTGTGATCTTGATCTGTTTTGAGTTTTAGCTTGGTGGTGTGTGTGCTTTTTCTTGGTTTTTGTAGGTTTTGGTGTTTTTAGTAGCATTTTGTTGACTGTAATTTCAAGAATTTTGTTTCTATAATTTTTTATAAGATTTCGTGTGTGGGTCTGTAGCATTGTGAATTGTGATGACCATGATAGAGTTGTGTGAACAATCTGCAATGTTTTGGAGTTAATATGATAGAAATTTAAGGGATTGTAAGAATTTAGGGAGTTCTTTTTCGAAAAGGTCAGGAACTTGGAATTGATTTTTTTTTTTAAATTTATAGTACTTTTTTGGCTGTGATCTACTATGTATTGAGGTAAAGTTTTAGCATTGTAGTTAACAAGATGTGAGGGTTTGAGTGTATTTGTGTGTTAGTGCCTCTATTAAAGAACTGCTCGCTTTAAGGAAAAATCAGTAGCAGAAAACAGATTCTTTCGGTTATTATATTTACTGGTACCTGAATTCTTACTCATTTAATAATTTTGAACAGGTCGAGATTAGAGTGGTTAGTACTGGATTAGATCTCTGGTAATTTGCCAAGGCAGGTGCATATTACTGGACAATTTCACAGTATGGCTAGTTTATCACAAGAGGAATTAGAGCACAAGTACTCTTGGTGGTGGGATAGTCACATATGTCCGAGAAACTCAAGGTGGCTTCAAGAAAATCTTACTGGTAATTAACCTTTTGTTACAAATTTAGCAATGTTGTAAACTTAGCCTGTGCAACTATGTTTCCGTTTTATCATTTTGATTGTTCAGTTTGGTCTGACAAGTTTTTACTTTTTTTTTAATTAATTACAAACGCACACACCAGGAGTCAAACTCTTGACCTCCCGCAAGGGGGCAAGAGCTCAATCACTGCACCAACCCTTTGTTGGCGAGTTTTCACTTTGATGACCGTAAATGTTTGGTGGTAAAGTATACTAATAATTGTATATCTAAACCCTAGTCTTTATGCAGTGGATGAGAATGTAAGCCAAGATCTTTTGTGTCTTTTGGGTAGACTTCTTTCATGGTGCTAAATTTAGTTTTCGGTCTAATAAATAGCATCATTGCTTTTTACGCAGAGACGATGAACTTTTTACACGGAGATGATGAGCTTTATAAAGTTGTTTATGTAAATATCATAGTAGACACATTTATGCTATGTCACATCACCAATTAGTATATGTTGTTATAGTAACATTTATGTGTGTTTGTTGAGAATCCGTGTGATTACTTGGTTCTTAAAACATATGATCTAATCATCTATGCAGTGTTTACGGAAAAAGAATGGCAGATGGTCATAAACCTTGCAATGTTTTCTACGTATCTCTGTATTTATTCTAATTTTGGTTTACATTACATACTTTCTTCGACAGACATGGATTCCAAGATTAAATCAATGATCAAACTTATAGAAGAGGATGCTGATTCCTTTGCAAGGAGGGCAGAGATGTACTATAAGAAACGTCCGGAGCTAATGAAATTAGTTGAAGAATTCTACAGAGCCTATCGAGCATTGGCTGAAAGATATGACCATACAACAGGAGTGCTCCACCAGGCCCACCGAACAATGACAGAGGCATTTCCAAATCAAATCCCCTTTTTACTCCTCGATGATGCACCTACAAATACTGGTTCTGAGGCTGATCCAAATTCACCTAATACGTCAACTCCTCCGCAACCAGTTTTTTTCACTGACGATCTCCAGATTGATGCTAAAAAGAGAAATGGAGTATGTTTAGAAAAGTCTAACTCTGTAATTAGTAGAAGTAGTTCAGAACAACTCAATGTTTCATTTCCTTACGTAGAACCTATGAAATCTGCAGAAGCTAGGGTAAGAAGGAGTCTTAACTTTAATGAGGTTGTGGAGTCTGAGCGTGTGAGTAAATTTGTGGAAGAAATACTAACTTTAAAGGATGCCTATGCCAAACTAGAGGCAGAAAAAGAAGATGGACTAAATCAGTATCAACAGTGTCTCGAGCATGTGCCAAAGCTAGAATTGGCTATTTCCCGTGCTGAAGAGGATTCTCGAGAACTGAGAGAGCAAGCACTCAAGGATGAATCTGAAATTCAATCCCTGAAGAAAGTTATCTCCAATTTTGAAGCTGAAAAGGAGGTCAGCCTTTTGCAATATGAGCTGTGTCTGGAGAAGATTGCTAACTTGGAGAACAATCTATCTCAAGCTCAGAAGAATGTGGTAGATCTTGATGAACGCGTTACTAAAGCTGAAGCTAATGCTCACACTTTAATTACGGACCTTTCTAAAGTAAATGCAGAAAAGGATACCATCTTTAATCAGTACAAACAATCTTTAGAGATGAGATCTGACCTGGAGAAAAAAGTACTGCTTGCTGAAGAGAGGGTAGAAGTTGAACTTGAAACTTTAAAGCTAGCTATCTCAAAAATGAATGAAGAAAAAAAAGTTGCAGGGATCAAGCATGAGCAATGCTTGGAGACTATTTCTTCTCTAGAGCTTGAAATCTCTACTGCCGGAGAAGAGCTTCAGAATCTAAAAGGTGATATTAATAGTAAAGTTGAGAACTTGAAAGGTGCTGAAAAACAATTTTTTCAGGTAGAGACATCAAACCAGTCACTTCACTCTGAGTTGGAGACTCTAGTGCTGAAGGTGGACAGTCAAAGTGAAGAACTAACACAGAAACAGAAGGAGTTAGGAAAACTTTGGGCATGCATACAAGAAGAGCGTTTGAGGTTCATGGAGGCTGACACTGCATTCCGAACTTTGCAGCTTGTGCACTCACAAGCTCAGGAAGATGTAAGATCTTTGGCTTCAGAGCTACAGAATAGGTCCCAAACTTTGAAGGATGTAGAAACTCATAATGACAGTCTGCAGAATGACATACTGAAGCTTAAGGGTGAGAACAAAAGCTTAAATGAGCTTAACTTATCGTCTACTATCTTCATGACTGGAATGCAAAATGATATTTATAGATTAAGAGAAAGAAACGAGAAGCTTGAAGAGGATATTGATCTTCGAGTAGATCAAGGAAATACTCTTCAACAAGAAATTTGTTCTCTGAGGGAGGAACTGAGAGATCTGAACTATAAACACCATGCTGTTTTGAAGCGAGTAGAGGCAGTGGGCCTTAAACCAGAATTGTTTGAAACAGAAGTAAAGGAATTGCAGGATGAGAACTCGAAACTAAGAAATTCATGTCGGAGAGAGATAAGTGGGAGAGAAGCCCTTCAGGAGAAGTTGGAAACTTTTGAAAAGCTTCTTGATAAAAATGTGGTATTGGAGAATTCTGTATCAGAATTAGGGGCTGAATTAGAAAGTGTGAGAAGGAAGATTAGTGTGCTGGAAGCATCACGCCAATCTCTTTTACAGGATAAATCTACTCTTGTGGATGAAAAGGCATTTCTAATGACCCAACTGCAGTTAACTACTGAAAATTTGCAGAAACTCTCAGAGAGGAATACCATTTCGGAGAATTGCCTTGTTGATAAACGTGATGAACTTGAAATGTTGAAGGAAAAGTCAAAGATTTTAGAAGATTCATGCCTGCTTCTGGTCAATCAGAAATCTCTTCTCGTTACTGAAAATGATACTTTAGTTTCCCAACTTAGAGTAACACAGCAAAGCTTGAACGACAGAAGAAAGAGAACAATGGAGTTAGAGGAGAAATGCTCAGCTTTGGAGAAAGATAAGATAATCACACTTGATGAAATAAAATGTTTAAAAGTTCACATGGAGGTGCAGAAACAGGAGCAATATAATTTTGCTCAAACGAGCTCGGCACAGTTTGCTGATTTAGTAAACAAAGTTCGTCTCCTGCATGAAGAAAGTTGGAACAGAATTAGAGAATTAGAAGGAGAACTAGATAAAGCTCTCGACTGCCAAATCGAAGTCTTTGTCTTGCACGGATGTGTACATGATTTACGAGATAAAAACTCAGTTGTGCTGATTGAGTGCCAGAAACTCTTGGAGGCATCCAAATTGTCGGAAAAATTAATTTCTGAGCTAGAGGAAGAGAATCTTGAGCAGCAGGTAGAGGTGAAATGTCTGTTTGATCAACGCAACTCACTAGGATTAAGTATGTCTAAGCTGATGAAGGCTTTTAATATTGTTCCAGACCATGCTTGCAAACATGAAGATAGAAAAGTGAAATCAAGTCTGGACCAAATTTTAGAAAAAGTTGAAGATACTAAAAGTTCTCTATGCGAAGCTCAAGAGGAAAATCAGCTTTGGGCTGTTGAAATGTCAATACTTATTACACTACTTAGTCAACTGAGGTCAGAAGCAGAAACTATTCAGACTGAGAAAAGCATTACTGACAAAGAGTTGCGTATCAGGTCTGAACAATGCTTGATGCTTGGAAGTGAGTGCCAAAAACTTTCGAAGTTGACAGAAGAGCTGATAATTAAAGTAACTGACGGGTATCGCAAAGAGGAAGAACTCATGACGCGGGTAGAGAATCTGCTTGGAAAGTTGTTGGTTATTGAAGGAGCTTATGATAATTTACAAGAGGAGAAAACACAAGTTCTCGAGGAAAAGGAGGCCTTGGTGGAGGAACTCCTAAGTATGAAGAAAAAGAATCATACTGTAGAAGAGGAAATGCATACCATGTATGGTGAGATGGTATCTCTACATCATCTCTCTTTAATTTACAAAAACTATGTTGATGAGAGATCCAAAGAAATGAAAAGACTTGGCGATGACCTGGACAAACTTCATGGAATCAATGCTTCGCTAGAAAAGAAATGGAGCATCACACAGGAGGAGTTGGATAATTTGCAAGTGGGAAACCTGCGGTTGAAGGAGACATTGAGTAAGACTGATGATGAGTTGAGAGAAGCCACATATCTTGTTGGTTACTTAAAACAAGACATGGCAAATGCCAAGGATCTCTTACAAAATAAAGAAATGGATCTTTTTTCAGCAGAACAGACACTGATTATTCGAGAAGATGAGAAATCACACTTTTCCAAGGATATGGAGACTTTGAAGAGGGAATATGGTGCGGTTCAGATGATTAGAGAAAATCAAGAGAAGCAGATAGCCAAGCTAAGTGGAGACATTGATCGTCAAAGTAATGAGAATCAGTTCCTTTCTAACACAAAACAGAAATTGGAGATTGAGCTGTGCCTTCTGCATAGTCTACATGAAACGGCTGGAAACAAGGAGGAACACTTGTGTGTTGAAGTTCAAAAAAGAAATGATGAGATTGACCTGTGGCAGACACACGCTGTAGCACTTTTTGTGGAATTGCAATCCTCTACTGTAGCTCGAACTTTGTTAGAAGAGAAGGTCAATGAGCTTGTTGAGAAATGCAGCAGCCTCCAAGATGAAAATAATATTAATAATATGAAAATTGAATTAATTGATAAAAAGTTTGGCATTCTGGAAGGTCAAAATGAAGAACTCAAATCTCAGTATGTTATATTTGGCCAAGCGGTGACTTCACTGATGGATAGTGTATCATCCCTGGAGAAGCACACATATATGCATAAATATTTTCAAGAACCTCTGAGTGAGGAAGTCAAGGTGATACTTAATTATCTGAAAAGTATTAAGATTCATATCATCATATGCTTGATTATTCTGACTTTAACTGTTCTCGGGGCTCAGTTCTTAAATGCACTAATAAGAGACACTTGAATAACTTCTTAGAAGTGAACGGTAATAACATAATTAGAATTTCTAGTAACTAGGACGGATATAGGAGGGGGGGCTCGAGGACTTCAGCCCACTCCTGACTTTCTAGCTTATATATTGACCTATAAGTTTAGGATAACATCTATTTCATTGTACCTTACTAAAATTTTAGTCCACCTATATTTGAGAACTACGAGACACTTATCATTTTGCCCCCTCTCTCCTGTCAAAAAAAAGGCCCCCTCTTGCTGAATTCTGGATCCACCACTGCTTGTAACTTAATAGTTTTAATTTTATTTTTGGAAGCGCTTGTAACTTCATTTAGATGCTTTATGTAGTAATACTGAATTTTGGGTAACCTATTAATTAAAGCAATAAACATGCAGATATAATATACATACAATATTTATGTTTGCTGACCAGTATGTGAGTTACAAGACAATAAATTTAGTTCGAAATAATGTTTTGGATGATCAAGTACAGTTAAGCAAGGCTTTCCTAAGGGATGAAATTTGATACTTTAGTATGAGAAGAGGTAGTGTCCAACCTAAATATGGGTAGGTCACATGTTCAAATACTAAAAAGAAGCTGGAGTTTCACACTGCATGAATCTTGTACTAGAATGCATAGTTTTGTATAATTTTGAAGATAAATGTAGTGCCTATATTTCATGATACTGGACAAGCGGTAAAAGTGGGAATTTACTCTGGTAGTTCAAATAGGAGCGTTAATCATTTTTGTCCTGAACTATCATCCACGTCTGAACTTTCGATATGAACATTAATTGTGATGATAACTATCATTGTTTTATTTAATTTCTATTTGATCATTACATTATATCTGATAGAAATCTTCAAGCACAGACATTGAGTAGTGTTCGGATATAAAGTAATTTCTGAATTGGTTTATAAACAAAAATTGATCCTTTATATATTAAAACGGCCCCCTAAATGGTGAAGAAAATATCCTTTCGTTGACATGACAATAGCAGAATATTTTAAAACATTTATAAATCAACTGCAGAAGTAGCATATACGCACATATTATTGCAAATGATTGACTCGGGCATTTTCGTTATAATTTTTTGCAGGAGATTCACTTGGTAGAACAAGATGCCATCATTCCATATGCATTAACAAATATGCAAAATTTGCAGGTAAGAATCAAAGCCATTGAAAATACAATTATTGAAATGGCAAGGCTTGCGACACCGGATAACCTGAATGCATATAACAAATTGGAGTGCACAGTGAAACAGATGAAAGAATTAAGAACTGCAAACCGCTCTCTTAAGGGAAAACTTAAGCCATTATCTGAAATCTCAGAGTCTCCTGGCATTCTGCCAAAGGACATTACACTTGATCACAAATCTGAAAGTTCAACATATGGCCTAAGCAAGAGACGCTATCTCGGGCCAGATAATCAAATGCTTGAGTTGTGGGAAACTGTAGATGAAGATAGTAGCATTAATCTTTCTGTTGGAAAGGGAAAGAAGGTGGTTGGTGCACCCACCAAAAAAGAATGGTCTGAAGCGTTAAAACATAAGGGCGCTTCTTTCTCTTCAGATTTTATTGTCGAGAAAGAAATAGGAATGAACATATTAGAGATCTCAAGGAAATTCAAAGAAACCCGCCAAGAAGGGAACAAGAGAAAGGTCCTGGAAAGACTTAATTCTGATGTCCAGAAATTAATGAACCTTCAGATTACAGTGCAAGATTTAAAGAGGAAAGTTGGGATCATGGAGAAAAGCAGATGGGGTAAACCAATAAACAGCACTGATTGTATAAAGTTGAAGCTGGAAGAAGCCGAAATAGCAATTCAGAAGTTACTTGACCTTAACGACAAATTGCTGAAGAATGTTGAAGAAATATCAACCCACTCTGGTAAAATAGCTACAATGAAGTCCGGAGAAAGTGGGAGTATTAGAAGGAAAAGAATTTCAGAACAAGCGCGAAGAGTGTCTGAAAAAATTGGTGAGTTGCAGTTGGAGATACAGAGAATACAGTTTGACTTGATGAAAGCTGATAATGGAAACGAAAGCAAAAGTAAATTTAGAGTTACAGAGACCAACAGAAGAATCCTGCTAAAGGATTATCTCTACACTGGAGTAAGAAAAAGCCCTAGGCAGAAGAAGGCTCCATTTTGTGCATGCATGGAACCTCCAACAAAAGGAGACTGAGGTAATTTAGTTAAAGTCTGCAAGATGTAGAGTTTACAATTATATCTTTATAGTCTCCGTAACTTCCAGACGTTATATAGGACCTAACAGTAATTTCCTTTAGAAGAACTTGTAGTCTTTCTATTAATCAATTATAAGAAACTCAGGTAAACCTCATCTTTTCCGGTGTATGAAACCTCATATTTTCCGGTGTATGAAACTTCTCAAGTAAATATCTCTATGTCGTAGGATTTCAGAGGTTTCATTTGGAATTATTCCACTGCACTGCGCCAACACTTTTAATATAAGTTAATGGAAGAGGGGGAACCAGATCTTATATCCATTGCATATCATTTCTTACTCTGATACGCTGCTTGTAAATTGTAATTTGCAAACGTTTTATTCAGGGATATGACGATTAGCCAGTTTTAACAGAATTTCAGTTCACTGACATCTATTTTCTGTGGGATCTCAAATCACCATGACATGACCAAAATTTAGGGGCAATAGCCAGCAAAGTGTTATGACATCAATGAAGGTCGCCAAATGATACGTTTGTCCTGCATTTGTATGATAATATCATTAGATTGCAAAATTTCTGAAAGTCATGAAGGGGCAAGTTCATGCAGGACATTGTTTTAATGAACTCCTTTTTGAGTGTTATTATATATTTAATTAGCGAAAAATAAAAGTTCATCTAGGATACATGGTAGATATACATGACTATAACTTTTGCCTTCCAAGCTTATTGCAAACTGAGTTAAGATTCGGAAGATTTGATCTTAACTTTTCCAAGATCACGGGAGATACTTGGGGCATGTTTTGTTTAGTTCATTATATTAAGGTTGTTGAAAAGTATAAGAAAATTGTTTGGGGGCGTTACTCTAACACGTTGAAATTTTAGAGCGACTGATTACTTATTTTTAGAGCGACTTGTTACTTAACATAATTTCAGTCCTAACTTAATATAATATCAATCCTCGGTTTAGGAAGAAACTGTCAAACTAGGGTTCGAAATGTATGATCGAGGGACAGTCGTCCTAAATATTGATTTTGAGATATATATTATCTATTTTGCTCATTAGGTATCTTATACAAATGATATTTTAATTATTAAAATCATTCATTCATTCGAAAAATTGTTATTTTTACTAATTTTGACAAAAAAAAAATTATTTTTAACATTCTTTCCATATTATTTTATATGAGACTTAAGCCGTCAGAGTTATAAGCCGAAAGGCCCAAAACAAAATTAAATCCCTTGTTTCTTACAAAGTTTGAGGAAGAGGAAAGTTGAATTACAAATAAATCCCCAATTCTAGTTGTTCCAAAACCCTAAACTTAGACTTGCCCAACCTTCCAAATATTCATAAGCTATATAAAACAGGCCTCTTTATCGCTAAGCACTAGGAAGAAAATCGCAAATCCAAGGAGAAAGCTGATGATGATTATTTGTAGTATGATAATGGGTCTTGATTAGTTGATTTGAGATATGGGCTGTCAAACCAAACATACCCCAGCTAAACAGAGCAATATCCGGGAAAGGTAGGATTTAGCCGTGTCTTACCCCTATTCCGAAGTTCGTGAAACCCCCCAGTTTCGTGCACATGATAACGAAAATCTGAAGACCGTGAATACCCTGACTTTTTTTTTTTTTGATAAAAATTGAAACTTCATTAAATCATTTAATAATCCGACAAAATTGTCTACCACAAAAAAATGATGGAGGATAGTGAAATCTAAGAAGCCATTAAGCGTACAAGGAATTTTGGTAATTTGATGTGCCACCCTGTTAGCATGCTTTCTAACAAAATCTACTAACACCCGATTGCTACTATTGATCAAAGCCCTACAGGGTTGAATCAAGTTACCTAACTCAAGGAGATTGCACTTCTCTCCTTTATTGCATTGACACAGAGTTGAGAATCGGTTTCTACGATCACCTGAGATACTTGAAACCGGTCAATCCAGGAAATAGCTTCGATAACACCTACCATTTATGCCTCCACTGCAAATCTCTTTATTCTCCCTGTTAGGAATTGACCTTGGTTGTTTCGAAACACCATACCAATTGCAAAGGAGTTCTGACCTTCTGTCACTGCAGCGTCAACATTAACTTTGAGAGCACCATGACTTCGAGGCTGCCATTTTATGTTCGATATCGGAGAAGGTGACAAATGTTCTGCATTTATTTCACTACGCCATAAGCGGGCTATTGTAATGCCTAAATGGTGTTACAATATGCCCAAAAAATGTTACATTAGATCTATTGTAACACCAGGGGGCGTTATGTATACGAGCATTACAATTACAATAGACACCCTAATGTAACACTTTAGTGATCTATTGTAACAGAGACAAAAACGTTACAATAGGCAACTAATGTAACACTAAAATGTCCAAATGTAACGCAAAATGAGTGATACATTAGCTTGATTAAGATTGCATAAGTGGGACCCACATGTGGGGCCCACGTGGCATGTGACCTCCTGTGAGGCCATATAGCCTAATCTAATAGTCTGTTTTATCTATTGTACCGACATATTTAAATGTAACATTTAATTTTAAATATTTTAAAATATATGATCTGTTTTAAAAATACCAATCCCATTACAATTACTACTAGGCAAAAGTATCAAGTCCAAACCATACTACTATATAACATACAAACTACCCCAAACATTAATTACTACAACCGAGTATATACTATAACTACGACAAAAGTGCTAGATTACATCCGGGTTCCTCTGTCTCCCATCCCTACTTGCCGCAAGTCCAGTGATGGCAATATTCTCCTCACATACCAATCCCTGAATTCCTTATTACTGCTGTAATCGGACATAAAATCATTTAGCTATTCAAAGAAAATAAAGGGCAGAAAAATCAGTCATATTAATGTAATAGGAGTATTAGGCTACAACAAAGTCATGACAGAGACATGCGCAATTCTACATACCTATGAATCAGCAAGTACTTTAAGGGCTTCAACATTCTTTTCTGCATTCAGATTTTTGGCATTGTCCAAGAGTTTACGGTAGTAGTTATCAAAACGAGCATTCTTCAAAGTAATGATCTTGTGAATCAGAAATTGTGTAAAGCATCCAAATCACTTAGAATCACTATATAATTAATGATGCACATAAAAGAATTGATACTTATCCATATTTAAATGAAAGATTTAACATTAAATATCAGTTAAAAAACTACTGCATTTAGAATGTATAGGTAGTAAGAGTAAGACTATTAGTTTCCTATCTGTAGAGGCCTCTGCCTCTGTCATATAAAGACACTATAATTGATATATATACTAACATCTCATCCAATTTTTTCCTCTCCTCTCTACTATCAATCCCATATTTTTTCATATTTTCCTATTAATCTGAGTTGTTATTTTTATAGACAACAATTTTAAATAACTCCATGTTAAAAACATACAGGTACTTGATTAGTTACGCTTATAAAAATTTAAGTCTTATCCGAATTAATTACTTGAATTAAGAGTAGACATACACCACAACCTTTCAACAAGAAGCATACATTCTATTTACATTCCAAATCTAAACTAAATTTTCCTTAGCTATGCCAAAGATTATGAGTTAAACATTATCTAAACTAAATTATCCCTAGCTATGCCAAAGATTATGTCAAGCCGTTGTTTCCAGCTGAGTGTCCCCCATTTTTCACCTGAAATTAGTAATATTTATATATTCTATAAAGTTGTTGATTTAATTAGTAGATAGTTGAGAGTAACATACCATATAAAAAATTGTCAAGGCTTCCGTTGGCCATGTCCTCAGATGCACATAGCTCCTTGTAGCTAAGTCGATGAAGCTGTATAATGAACAACAATTATGTACATTAATTAAACGAACCCCAAAGTAGAATCATGGTATTTGATTCTTCTGAAGTCAATATGAAAGGTATTTTTAATTGCAACCATAGAAAGCTAATCAATATGACCAAATTTATTTGCACTTAAATTCTCCAGATAACTACATTACCTCTTTCAGCCTTCTTTCTATACAACCGATACCATAGGAACAAGGCAAGTATGAGCAGGAAAAGGAGTAAAGCATCAACAATGTATACAATAATAGTTGACTTGCTGCTTGAAATTCCTGTATTTTAAACACCAAGTCAGATAGTTGACTAGAATTCAAATTAACACTAACTATAATTCTGTCAGTACCACAATCTTCATTAAAAATCTTGACTTAATAGATTAAGACGTCAAAGTTGAGGTTTCACCTACTTGTACATAAGGTGTAATATCAGTTATAATATTGCTAGTAAAAAAAGAAGTGTCAGAGTATCCGAGGAAACAACCAGCTGGAGTTCCACCCTTCTCACCGCCAAATTCTTCAGGTGGTCCTCTTGGGCCAGCACGATACCCATCCATGTCACGAAACCTAGGTCGATCACCCTCAAATCTCAAATATTTGTAAAATATCAAACTAGACAGCATCACAATAGTAAAGATAAACATACATATCTATACAAATTAATTAAAAATGGATAGAAATATGAAGAACCTTGAAAGAGGTACTTTGAAATTTCACGGCGGTTCTTTTCAGTAATAATTTGAAAATAAGCATTCTGATTGTTACTTGGTTATGCATATACACACAAATTTTACATTATTAATAAACAGAGGAGAGAGAGAGAGAACCTGAGAAGTAATTTGTTTGTCAAATTGAGGTTGTAATGGGGTGACACTTTCAAGTTTGTCACTCTCCATTATAAATTCAAAGATCTGAAGAAGCCCTGTACACATAAATAGAGAGCGATTAGTTGAAGTTCAAGTAAATAGAAGCCCTAATTGAATTTAAAATTGAAAAAACCCATATTTTGAACTCAAATTCAAAGCCCTAATTTCAAAAATCAGCCTCATCCCTTAAATTATTTGAGATCCTAAACATACGAAGAGGTTTTAGAGACAGTGCGATGACATTGCAGAGATGCGTGGTGCAATGGTCGGGTGAGGTTTCAAAGAGAGAGAGAGAAAAAGAGGGTCGGCCAGAAAGAATGCTGGAGAGAGAGAGAGTCCTGAGTTCTGAGTTTTGTTTAATTCCAATTATTCATTTAGGTGGGAAAAATGCCACCCAATAATTCACCTAGGAAAGTGTATATCATTTTTTTATTTTTTTTATTTTACTTTTTAATTTTAATTAATAAAATATTATTTATTAAATAAAAAACATACAAGTAATTTCAGTATTTATGTATAATTTATTTTTATAAATTTTATTATATTATATATTACAATTTTCATTCACAAATAAACCAGAATAGAATTTTAATACTAATGTAAGATAGTTTTTTCACTTTAATATCTCTTAAAATTAAAAAAAGTAACTAATGTAACACTAACTGCTAGTGTTATATGTTGTGCAACACCGGCATTTTTGTACAACACTAATTTTATAGCTATTGTAACACTAATTGAGAGGTGTTACAATAAGACAAAAATTTATTAGCAAATGTAACACTTCCTGTAACACTTGTATTACAGTAGCCCACTTATGGCGTAGTGTTTGAAGCTTATTATTCGCCTGTCTCCAGTCTTCTACTTGTTTCTTCCTCCAGTTCATAGCTACTGCTGGTGTCATGTTTGTATTTTCAAAAAAAAATTTGTTTCTTGCAAACCATACACCCCACAACACTTCTACAATCTTTATCAACACCTCATCTGACTCAAAGTTCAATTTTTCAAGCAGCCATACATCAACATTTTCGATATCCCACATATTATATGATAATCCCATAAAATGCCAACACTCTTTAGCGAATGTACAGTCAAAAAATAGATGCAGGAGATGTTCTATGTCTCCAGTACACATAGAATAGCCTACTGCAACTGTAATGCCTCTACTTCTGATTACGATTCTAATAGGATTATTGTTCCGACAAAATCGCCAAAGGAAGATTCTTAATTTGTGTGGAACTTTCAGAGTCCAAATCCTATTCCAACCCCTTGCTTCTTGCACTCCAGCTACTTGTACATTGCTGATACCCGGACTATTGGGTTTCGAGCACATAAACGCAACAGAAACAGTAATTAAAAACATAAAAAATCAGAATTTTCGAAACCCACCGCAGGATCCATGCGAAAAACATATATTTAATTCGTAGATCAGATTGTTTACCTTAAGAAGTTTTACCAATTGGTTGACTAATGGAGATCCAAAGCTTGTTCAATCACCACGCATCCCGCTCTCGCGATCTACGCTCTATCGATATCCACACGAATGCTTGAACTCAAGGATTGGATGTGTACTAGCACAAACCCGTTTCTTCTTGCCCTCTCCATCTTCTCTCTTGGTGGCTAGGGTTTTAGTAAGAGTCTTGCTTGCAAAATCAGCCACACAAGAGATATTATATATAGAGTAGAAAAACGAATTATAACTCTTAACTAATTAGGAGTTATTATTAATTCGAAATTCCTATTTGTATTATAATTAAGTCTCACTTAATTATTTAATAAATAAATTTCATAATTAATATTAGTAAATTCAAATATCAATATTTATCTAATTAATTAAGTCATACTTAATTAATATTATAAATAATTCGAATTACTTTAATATAATTTATATCCAATTTAAATTAAATAATCCTTCAAGCATTCTTAGTGTGTGACCCTATAGGTTATTATTACGTTGGCAACGAATTTTAAATCTAATTTAACATTGTAAACAATGAGCGGCATCTAGTAATACATCATTGCTACCCAAATAATAATAATTAAATCGGTGATCGATTAAACCTTTTATGAATAATGTACAGTGTGATATATTCCCTTTAACCAAATATTATAGATTAAACTAGAGGCATGTAATGTGTCATCCTCATCATAGTTTAATCCAAGTTTCATTGATCAATGAGTAGACTATCATATCAAATCAACATTTGAGCGTGGCCACGCATTTCATAGTCTGGCTCACACAAGAGGCCAATAATATCACTCCTAAAATAGGAGGGTTAAATCCCATCTAGATCATTCATATTTCTCATACGATTCATAATATACCTGAAGTCCACTTTTATCATTACCCGGTCAAGGATAACTTTTAATGGAATCAATGTATAGTCTAAGGACCATTACATCATTATCACTGTGAGAATTACTTATGACACAACAGACATATAGAATCTCACATTGGGTCTGTCCAACACCATGTACATATACATATGCCTGTGTTTTTGACTTTAGTATCATTATACCTATGATCAATGAGATGTGATCATCAGTCAACAAATACACTAGTCTTAATACATTATTATTGTCCCTTAATATTAATACTCGACTAGGGACCTTCAGGAATATTGATACTATTCTCATAATCTTATTTCTAAGTCACGTACTTAGAGATATAGAATTGCATATCATATTCCAAGGACATTTATTAATCTAATATTTATATCGCAGTAAATTGAGAATTAATAAATTATAAAGAGAATAATCGATAGAACATAAACATTAATAATCCTAATGTCTTAAATTAAAACATCATAGTGTTGTCTCTAGGGCACAAACACTAACAATCTCCCACTTGCACTAGAGCCAATCACCCATGTATCTAATACTCATGGAACTAGTATGACCATCGTACTTCTGCTGTGACAAAACCTTAGTCATTGGGTCTGCAACACTATCATTACTATGCACTTTACATTTATATCTCCTTAATCATTAATCTCATTAATAAGGCGATATTGCCTAAGGACATGCCTAAACAGTCTCCATGGCTGTTTCAAAAAAATATCAATATATTCGGCTTCCATAGAATCATCAATGTTCTTGCTGTGAACCATTCAAGCTAACATCAAATATAGTTAGACAAAACACAAAATATACATAAACTCGTAATCATCCTTGTATGTCCAAAAATTAGGTTCAGAAACTAGTATCAGTGTAACCCTTTACAACCAGTTCCTTATCTTCTCCATACACCAAAAATAAATCTTTAGTCCTCTTTAAGTACTTAAAAATATTCTTGAAAACTATCAAGTGACCCTCACTTGGATTAGACTGGTATCTGATTGTCATGCTCAAAGCATACGAAACATCAGGATAAATACATATCATTGTACACATTATAGATCCAATTGCTGACGCATCTAGAACTTTCTCAAACGGCCCATATCATCTAATGATTTAGGGGGCAATTATCTTTTTAGATCACTATCCCATGAGACATCGAAACATATCCTTTCTTTGTCTCTTGCATCATAAAATGATGTAATACTTTATCAATGTATGTACTCTGACTAGGTCGATTAATCTTTTCAATCTATCTCTATAGATCTTGATCCCTAATATATAGGTAGCATCGCCTAAGTCTTTCACATAGAAACTATTTATCAACCAAGTCTTAACAGCCTATAGAGAAGGTATGACATTCCTTATTTGTTATATGTCATCTACATATAATACTAGGAATGTCACATGGCTCCCACTAACCTTCTTGCAAACACATGGTTCATCTTCATTTTGAATAAAACCAAACTCTTTGACCGTTTCATCAAAATGAATATTCATTCTCCTTGAGGGTTGCTTCAATCTATAAATAGATAGAAGCAACTTACAAACTATCTTAGCAAACGTTGGATCGACAAAACCCTCAGGTTGTATCATATATACATCATCTTCAAGGCTCCCATATAAGAAAGCAATTTTGACATCCATTTGCCAAATCTCATAGTCAAAGTAAGCAACTATTGCTAACAAAATCCTGATGGACTTGACCATAGTAATCGATGAAAAAGTCTCATCATAGTCTATACCATGAATTTGTTTGAAACTTTTTGCCACTAATCACGTCTTATAAGTCTGTACTTTACCATCCATGTCAGTTTTCTTCTTGAAAACCCACTTGCACCCTATAGGTTTTACCCCTTCGAGTGGATCATCTAAAGTCAGTACTTTATTTTGATACATGGATTCCATCTCGGATTTCATGGCCTCTAGCCATCTCTTGGAGTCTGAACTGTTCATAGCATCTTGGTAGGTGAGAGGCTTATCATTATCCGTAAGCATCACATCACCATCTTGAGTCAAAAGAAATTCATAATTTCTCCCGGGCTCATGGTGAATCCTACTAGATCTACGAATAACCTGTGTTTCTTGGACATGATTACTTTCAACATTTTGATGTACATCCTGATCTTATTCCAACTATGGTTCAATGTTATCATGTGGTTCTCGATCTTCATCGAGATGTATTATCCTCTCACTGATTTTTATAGAAAGTAGTTCTCCCTCAAGAAATACAGTGGCCCGAGCAACAAACACTTTATTCCCGGAAGGATTATAAAAACTATACCCTAGTCTCACTTGGGTATCCCACAAAATAACATCTATCTAATTTTGGTACAAGCTTGTCAGAGGCTAAATGTTTTACAAACGCTTCACGTCCCCAAATTTTCATAAATGACATGCTTTGATATTTCACTCTATATCTCATTCGGAGTATTTTGAACCGCTTTAGTCGAAACTTGGTTAAGTGTATATGCAGCCGTTTCTAGAGCATAACCCCAGAAACTGAATGGAAGATCCGTTTGACTCATCATCAATCGCACTATGTCCAAAAAGGTACAATTTCTCCTCTCAGAATCTCTATTCCATTGAGGTGTTCCAGAATGAGTAAGTTATGATACACTATCACACTCCTTCAAGAAACTCATGAAATTGAGGTTTAAGTATACTCCTACACGATCTGATCGTAAAACTTTTATACTTTTCTCTTGTTTGTTTTTCTACTTCGTCCTTATATTCTTTGAACATTTCAAAAGAATCGGATTTGTTCTTCATAAGAACCACATATCCATATCTCTTGAAATCATCAGTAAATGTTATGAAGTAGTATAAGCCACCCTTTGCCATCATACACATTTGACTACATACATCATAATGTATAAGTCATAATCGTTCGGTGGCCCTTTCACCTGATCAGGTAAAAGAAGCTTTATTCATTTTTCCAATGAGACAAAGTTTGCATCTTCCGTATGATTCAAAATCAAACTTATCCAAGTATCCATCTATATGTAACTCAAAAATGTGTTTCTCATTAATATGGCTTAATGACAATGGTAGAGGTAATGTTTGATTTGAGTCATCTTAGAACATATAAATTGTTAACTAATTGTGCAACATTATAGGCCTTATCATTAAAATAGAATAAACAACTATTGTTTATTTAATTAAAATGAAAACCTTTCTTGCCCTGACAAGAAATTGATTTAATGTATCCCTTAAAGGCAGGCACGAAATAAAAATTTATCAAGTTCTCAATCTCGCCTATATGGGCAAAATTAGGTATTGAGTTCCTTCAACTAGAGCAACAACTTTTGCTCCAATTCTAACCCGATACCTGAAGCTTGACCATTGCGAGTCTTCTTCTTTAGATCTTCAAAACAAGCTCAACAATTTAACTTCCAATCATCTAGTTATTTCCACAAAAATGACAATCATCTTCTTTAGCAACACCACTATCAGGTTTCAAAAGCCCTTTGGGATTGGACTTTGGTTTGACACCGAATAAGATCAAATCTTCACCTTGCTTGTCCACTTTCCTTTCCCATTTGCATTCCATGTATACATCATCAATATGGACATAATTCATGCCTTTACCGTGTTATTTTTAGCAGTTCTAAACATGCTTAACAACTCAGTGAGTGTTCTATCTATCTCATTCCTTTTGTTCTTAACAAACTACGAATATAAGTTGTTCAAAGATTGTTTGATCAAATCAAGCTGAGTCTCTAGACTATTCTTGAAACCTAAAATATCAAGGTACATATACCTATCATCTTTAGAGCATGTGGTCTAACCGGATATCATTCTCCCATTAATGCAAAGTATGGTGCCTTATTATTGTCAAATCTTTCTGACGAGCCTATCCTTCAAACATCCTTAGAAGGTGCTCAATCATATCATAAGCATCATTATGCTCTTGTTGCTTCTAAAGCTCAACCCTCATAATTACAAGCATGAGACATGAAACATCAGTTGCATAATCAATTTGCTTCTGGTAAGCATTTTGTTCAGCACATGTTTCATTCTCAGCTAAAAGAAATAAGGGAGGAGTTCGAGTGACATCCTTGAACCTGAGGACAATCCTCAAGTTCCCGTGTCAATTGAGGAAATTATTTCATGTTAGCCTGTCCTTCTTAGGGACTATTACATAGAGAAGTTATTTGTGTTATTTGTCATTTGATATCTATAATATTAAAGTGCATAAAAATGACTTAGTCTACAGATAATCATAAATTATGTTCAAGTGATTATTCATATATATATATATTCTCAATATATATCTCCCACTATTTTTATCAAATTAATAGCCCTAACTATTAATTCGGAAAGAATATCTTCTATATCCTTTCTAGTGAGCCAAGATCCATATTTTACCATGCGTTAGGTCAGCTTTGGCTTTTCTCCTAGAACATGATTATTTAGATAGACAATATTTGTCAATTATATCAACTATATAACTCTTGGATAGCTTGGTGGAACAACATTTGTTCATATTTATCTAATAAATCTTGCCAAACTCTATGCCTCTAAGTTCACAATCCTATTGTGGTAACTTAGTTAAGTCAAACCCAACAGTCAAAAAGTATCAATATACTTCAACACATCTCCTATGATAGATGGGAGTACTTCGCTTTGGCGAACCCACTCCTGGTCGATCTAAGGGTTAACGCATTGGACTCATCGGAAGGCATCTGATCAAATTAATATTAACTTTAGGGTTTTGTTAATTTTAAAACGATCATGATCCCATCATAAAGAGATTCCCAATTTTTCCTTGAATAGAATACTTCAAATCAATATTCGTCAATGGTTTGATTTCCAGGTAGTGAGGGAGTCACAAAGGTCTCGCTTAAAACCCACAACCTTACAAGTTCAATGAACTCGCTTTTGACAAAATCACCCCATGTTAGTAATAAAGAAAATTTGTATTTTATTCTGTGTTTCATAAACATGAGAATCTCATAATTGTTTGTTCATTTTAAAATCTTGAATCGTTACAGATTTTATCTTGTTTAGCAAGCATGGCATGGGTGTCGTATACATCCTTAATCTAATTAAGCATGCATCTTTATAAACTACTCTACACATACATTCATCATATGCGCATATATATGTAAAGTGCAATAAATAAACGTGGTTGGTTATGGCTTCATCCTATATGATCTTTATCAAGCTAATGACAAAGATCTAGGTCAATCTAAGGTGGAAAATAAATACAGGCTAACTATTACATGTCTTCTTTCTTGTATTGCTTCCTTGGATGGCCTCCGTGTGGTATTACCCTTGATCTTCAAATCTTCATGTCTTCATGTACATTACAAGAATGAAATATGAAAACTAATCTAATGAACTTACAAGAAGAACTCGAGTTACATTCGATATTTAATAATTACAAAATTAAACGACATGCAAGCCGTATTTGAAAAACCAAAACCATTAACCTAAGGTCATAAGCAATAACTATCCACCATGCTCAATTAACTCAAAATAACATATTAAAACACATAATCTGATCTTAACATATCATACCCATCATGATCTAATCATAAAAACCAAATATTGAAAAAATCAGAAAATTCGAAAATAAATATGATAACATTAAATCGCAGATTACAGGGCCTAAACGACGTCAAATGCCTTACATATCAGTCGATGATAGCTAAAGCTATCTGTTACGTTCCGACGCTCGATTCTATATGAAATAGCATATTTGTTCGCCAAAATCGGACACCAAACACATATTTCTACAAATCCGCTGCATCCGATTCAGAATCGTATCAAATACGATTCTTATATTAATAACAAAAACAAAACATGTATATATCAGTATATATACAGATTATATAATCATCATATGATTATACAACTCTCATGAATATCATATATTCAAAACATATACATACATACGCATATATAAACATAACAACATGTAAAACATACAAAATCGCATATATAACAGTCATGAAATATTGTATACATGTCATCATCATAAAACCAGTAAACACATAAACGAAATAAACATTTTTCGCAAGTAGCTCTGATGTCATTGTTGGGTTTCGAGCACATAAACGCAACAGAAACAATAATTAAAAACGTAAAAAATCAGAATTTTCGAAACCCACCGCAGGATCCATGTGAAAAACATATATTTAATTCGTAGATCAGATTGTTTACCTTAAGAAGCATTACCAATTGGTTGACTAATGGAGATCCAAAGTTTGTTCAATCACCATGCATCCCGCTCTCTTGATCTACGCTCTATCGGTATCCACGCGAATGCTTAAACTCAAGGATTGGATGTGTACTAGCACAAACCCGTTTCTTCTTGCTCTCTCCATCTTCTCTCTTGGTGGCTAGGGTTTTACTAAGAGTCTTGCTTGCAAAATCATCCACACAAGAGATATTATATAGAGAGAGTAAAAAAATAAATTATAACTCTTAACTAATTAGAAGTTATTATTAATTCGAAATTCCTATTTGTATTATAATTAAGTCTCACTTAATTATTTAACAAATAAATTTCATAATTAATATTAGTAAATTTAAATATCAATATTTATCTAATTAATTAAGTCATACTTAATTAATATTATAAATAATTCGAATTACTTTAATATAATTTAAATCCAATTTAAATTAAATAATCCTTCAAGCATTCTTAGTGTGTGACCCTATAGGTTATTATTACGTTGGAAACGAATTTTAAATCTAATTTAAAATCATAAATAATGAGCGGTATCTAGTAATACATCATTGCTACCCAAGTTAATAATAATTGAATTGGTGATTGATTAAACCTTTTGTGAATAATGTACAATGTAATATAATCCTTTTAACCAAATATTATAGATTAAACTAGAGGCATGTAATGTGTCATCCTCATCATAGTTTAATCCAAGTTTCATTGATCAATGAGTAGACTATCATATCAAATCAACATTTGAGCGTGACCACGCATTTCATAGTCTAGCTCACACAAGAGGCCAATAATATCACTCCTAAAATAGGAGGGTTAAATCCCTTCTAGATCATTCATACTTCTCATACGATTCATAATATACCCAATGTCCACTTTTATCATTACCCGGTCAAGGATATCTTTTAATGGAATCAATGTATATTAATTCTCGTGTAGAAATACAATGACTTCGGGTCTAAGGACCATTACATCATTATCACTCTGAGAATTACTTATGACACAACTAGAGCTGGCAATTCGTGTCGTTCGTATACTTTCGTGTCGTGTACTTTTGTGTTTCGTGTAGTGATAGGCAAATACATATCTGACCCGTTTAACATTCGTGTACTTGAGGGTAAACACATATTCGTAACTCATCGTTTCGTGTATAAAAATAAATAAAATATTTAATTATTAAATATATAAAATATTATATAGTTGGATATAATTTTATATATATATTTATATACACACTATATATATATATTTACATATGACGGCATATTTTTGGATATACTTTCATAAATATATATGAATTTTATGTATATATACATATAATATATTAGTAATATGTATATTTATATTAATGAATATATAAATATTAAAAATATTATTAATAAATTTATTATCTCGTGTACTTTCGTGGTGTGTCGTGTATTCAAGGATAAACACATATCCGTACCCATTTAGATTTCGTGTTCTTTCGTGTTCGTGTACCAAAAAGCTAAACACATATTCATTTATATCGTGTCATTCTTGTGTCATTTTATCGTGTCGTATACTAAATTGCCAGCTCTAGACACAACAAACATGTAGAATCTCACATTGGGTCTGTCCAGCACCATGTACATATAAATCTGCCTGTGTTTTTGACTTTAATATTACTATACCTATGATCAATGAGATGTGATCATCAGCCAACAAACACACCAGTTTTAATGCATTATTATTGTCCCTTAATAATAATACTCAACTAGGGACCTTAGGAATATTGATACTATTCTCATAATCTCATTTTTAAGTCACGTACTTAGAGATATAGAATTGCATATCATATTCCAAGGACATTTATTAATCTAACATTTATATCGCAGTAATTAAGAATTAATAAATTAAAAAGAGAATAATCGAGAGAACATAAACATTAATAATCCTAATGTCTTAAACTAAAACATCATAGTGTTGTCTCTAGGGCACAAATACTAACACCGACTTCACCGTGTATTGCCCATTAAACGAATGGGACCAGGCAATCCTATCTTTAATACACATATTTGGTATCCGGGTATTGAGTATAGCATTTGCATCCACTTCACTGAAATGCATCCTGACTTTTCCTTCATCCCCCAACTTTGTGTTTGCCTGAAAGAACTCACATACTTTTACAGTACTGCTTACAGACGTATGGTCTTGATTGACTCGAAAATCCTGAGGACCTCTAAGCCATCTATCAGATTTTATATGTATCGATTGACCGTCTCCCAAAACCCACCTTAAACCATATTTCATACTCGAGCCACCTGAACGATTAGCATGACGAAGATGACAATTTGGATTATAGTGTGCCTTGAGAACTCGAGCTACAAGAGAATCTGGATTAGTAATGAGGTTCCAACACTATTTACCTATCAAAGCCATGTTAAAACCTTGAATATTCCTAAAACAAAGGCCTCCCATTTTCTTTGACATACTGATTTTATCCCAAGCGCACCATCGAATCCCCTTGCTATATGACCCATTTGATCTCCGCCAGAATACATTCATAAGCCTTTCAATTTCTTGAGAAAGAGTTTTAGGGACCATAAAGCATGACATTGTGTATGCTGGTATAGTCTGTAGTACATTTCTAATCATGACAGCTTTTCCCGCTCGAGAAAGTAGTTTAGAGCTCCAAGACTGGATCCTTTGATACACCTTGTCCTTCAGGTATTTAGACACTGTCTTTTTTGAGCGACCTATTAATGATGGCAAACCGAGATACTTGTTATTCCCTATTTCATTGCGTACTCCCAGGGATTGCTTAATCTCTTCTTGTTTGTCTCTACAGACATTTGCACTAAAAAAGATAGCAGATTTTTGAAAATTGACTGCTTGGCCAGAAAATCTTGCATATGAACTCAAAATATTTTTAATAGTCGTTGTTTCTACAGTTGTGGCTTAGAATAACAGGAACTATCGTCAGCAAAAAGAAGGTGAGTAACAGATGGAGCAGAACTGCAAACCTTACAACCAGTTATGGAACCTTCTTCTGTTGCTTTCTTAATTGATAGTGAGAGGCCTTCTACACATAACAAAAATAGGTAAGGAGATAATTGGTCACCTTGGCGTAACCCTCGTCTCGGAAATATAGGCCCTATCTCAGATCCTTGGAAAGAGATTGAATATGTTACAGACGTCATACACAACATCATCCATTTTATCCATTTGTCTGCAAAACCTATTCTAACCATACTATTACGAAGATACTGCCAACTTACCCTATCATAAGCTTTGGTGATGTCAAGTTTGAGGGCTACTTCTCCATCTGTCCCTCTATGCTTACGTTTCATATAATGAAGAATTTCAAATGCCACCAACACATTATCTATAATATTGTGTTGAGGGACGAAAGCAGACTATTCTTCAGAGATTAAATGAGGAAACACTTTTTTCAATCTATTAGCTAAAGCTTTTGCTAATATCTTATACAGGACGTTACATAGAGCAATGGGACGTAAGTCCTTGACTTCCTCAACATTTTCTTTCTTAGGGATTACGACAATAGAAGTGTCATTAACAGATGCTGCAAACTTACAGTCCTTTAAATAGCTAACACAACATTGAAAGACCTTATGACCAAATAGACTCCATAATTGCTGGAAGAAGGCGGGGTTCAGCCCATTAGGCCCACTTGCTTTGTCCGGATACATGCTCTTGACAACTTCTGTGAATTCAATGAAAGTGAGGTTGGAAGTTAGCATATTATTTTGCTCAAGAGTGATCGTACTCCCACCTTCCAGCTCTGGGATGTTCTCAGTATAGTAGTCTTTGAGAAGCTGACACAAATCTTCATGATTAGAAACTATAGAACCATTCTCAGACCTTAACGCAGAAATGTGATTGGTTTTCTTTTTATTTGATGTTACAACATGGAAGTACTTCGAATTTAAATCACCCTCTACAAGCCAAAAGGCTTTTGCCCTTTGTTTTCAGAATAAATCCTCATGCTGTAAGACCTCATTTAACTTTTCTTTTGCTTCGAAGTACAGTTGCACCTCATCATCATCCTCTCTATCTTTAAGAGCTTCAATTGTATCCTTGTGATGATTGATTTTCTCCCTGAATTTATGGAAGAATGTGCGACCCCATTTTTCCATGTACGCAGAGACTTTTAACAGCTTTGGTAACAGATGCAGGGAAGGAAGTTATTTCCAAAACTAAATTATATCATTATGAAACTCCTTTTCTTTTAGCCATATGTTCTCGAACCTGAAACGAAACTGTTTTTTGATAATAGAAGTGTTGAATAATTCTAATTTAATAGGATCATGATCTGAAACCACTGTGTGGGAAACAGTTAGAGGGAAAAGAGGGAACATGTGCCACCATGATTCTGTCGCAAACGCTCTATCTAACCTTTCTCTGATCCAGTTTGATGTTCCCTTGCTTTTCTCCCAATTATATTTACATCCTCTTAAGTCAAGTTCATTCAATGCACAATCCTCAATTGCACTTTTAAACCCATCCATTAACCTTTGAGGGTGAGGATGTCACCCCTTTTTATCAGTGATATAAAGAACATCGTTGAAATCACCAAAAATACATCATGGAACAGTAGATATAGTAGCTAAAGAACGAGGAAAATCTCAAGACTCCAGTCTCCTTTCACGTTCTGGGAACCCATAAAAGCAAGTTAGACGCCACAAGCCTCTACTACCTTCATTGACTTGCATATCAATATAATTCTGGGATGAATTCAGAATCGTGCATTTCAAGGTTTTCCTCCAAAAACAGCTAACCCACCCCCCATTCCTTGTCTATCTACTGAGAAAAAATCTACATAACCTAGTTTAGAAGCGAGAGCTTCAATTTTATTGCTTTTTGTGAGAGTTTCAGATAAAAATAACAACTCGGGCTTAAGAGATTTTATCATCTCTTTAAGGACCCGAACTGTGTGATGCTTGCCCAGGCCTCGACGGTTCCACCCAATGAGATTCATTTCGACTGGCTGGCTTGCCCTGCAAGCTCAGCCATTACAAGTTCTGTAGGTGCTGCTAAATTCATGTTTTAAATACCAGCTCCATCATTGTTGGTTTATTTTTCGGGCCTAACATTAGCATAGCCCATCTCAGTGTCACCTTGGCCCAATCCTCCAGATTCTCCTCTCCTCCTTTTACGCTCCTCTATCTGGAGAGTATCACTTTCCTCATCAATCACTCCATATAGAATATTCGAACTAGTAGTAAATCCCTTGAGATATACTACCAGCTTAGTGCATAATAATAAAAATAGTGTGTGATAATAATAAAAATAATGTGTGACAGATATAAACAGGAACAAAATGATAGATATTAATACAACTACAAAAGTAAAATAAGTGCATAATACAAACATGAGTGACTAATGATTATTTTCACATTAGACATATTTAAAATAAATTACACTGGGTGTGACTAATATTTACACTTATTTTCAAAATATTGACCGAATTTTTAAATTCATAAAATGGTGGCTGAACATTCTATCCGTCTTTCACAAATGTGTCTCCCATTAAATCCATTTTAACTCAATTAAAAAACATAAATTACAGGGGTATAAAGGTAAATATATGTCTTTGTCTAAGAAAAATAAATAATAAAAAAATATAATAAATTCTCTTTTCTAGTACATCCCCTAGATCCTCTCCCTCATCCCTATCCCCGTCTCTCGTCCCCAACATCTAAGCGGATACATAAATAAATCCTAGACGATAACAACAACAACAATACATACAAACTATGCATACACTAAATTTGATCAGAAATTTGGGATTTGTGATTGATTTGACTGCAAATTTGGGAATTTATATTATTTATGTTAACTGGAAGATTTGAGGGTCTCGGTGGAGAACACCACCGTTGTCCACCGGCCGTGCGGGAACGACGGTGGTGGTAGGTGGTGATTCTTGATTGGAGAAGGAGAAGGGGAGAGGGCGAGAGAAGGGGTTTGTTATTTGTGAACTAGGGAGAAGGAAGCTGAATTTTTGTTATTTTTGGTGAGTTTTAATGATCGTAGACGGAGGAGAGAGATGAATGATGTCATGCTTATGTTGTGTGGTGTGTGTATTTTGTATGTTGATCGAAAAAAGAGAGGGATTGAGAGGCGTAAGATGAGATATTGGAGATAAGGGTGAGTATGTTGAGTGAGTGAGTGTGTTGAAAAATGAAGCGAAGTGAGTTGTTTTGGTCTTGTACGAAGCTGCCGAAGAACCTGACCACCGGATTTGGGCTAGCTGGCCGAAATTTGTAAAATCAAATATCTGAAAACTTGTTAAATTGATTGGAATATATATATATATATGTTAATTAATTAATATATGTGGATTGAAATGAAATTTCAGATAAATAACCAATAAATAATTTATTGGGTGAATATTAGTGAATTATCCAAATTATCCCTAATAAATTAAAACTAGTACAAATTTAACGACAGGCACGTTTTTGAAAGGCGAAATGGAACTTCAGCCATCGTTTTGTGAATTTGAAAATACGGCCAATATTTTGAAAATGCGTGTATACCTTAACCACGCCCCTGTAATTTACTCAATTTATCTACAAGACATCTTTTTGAATTTTAGCAGCTTTATGTTATCAAATTGATAAAGCTCATGATTTTAGTCAAATTGGAAAGACCTAATTTGCGAGAAATCTGTAGACATAATCTCATATACTCTAAGATGTCGTTTTCAAGCAATCATATTTAATATTATGTCACGTGTTAGATTTGAGGTCTACATATCTAAACTCAATTGATCACCGATGACACAGGGTGTGGATGCAAAATAAGGCAGTGACTCATGTAACTCAAGAAATGCAATATTATGGTGGTTCCTCTGCACGCCAAAGTGTATATCTCAAGACTAATTGTTAGGATATTGATCGATAATGAAAGTGAAGTTCCAAAATTCAAACAATCACTTTAAAAAAACGGGCACCAAATACCAAAATTTTAAATTATGTTGTAGAATTCGATGAGAGGATCATAATAATATGTTAAAGATATGAATGATATGATAAATAATTTTTTTCCTTTAGTTTTTTCTTATTGAATTGTATGTATTTATTGTTTCTAGTGATTAAATTTTTCAAATTTTTTATACTTCGAGTAATTTTACAATTAATATAAGTGCATGTGAAATTATATTTCAATGTTATTAATTTCAGGATATACTGGTCTACTACAAATTTTTATCGGTTGGTAAAATATATATTTTGCAATGCTTTAGATTTTAAAATACAATGCAAGTAGGAAAGCGAGTCCATGACCGAAGAGCAAGTCGGAAATGATGAGTCTATGCTAGCAACATGAAGTTAGAACCATATTTTGGCAGACCTAACTTTGATATCTATGTTGAGATAATTGTTAAATAGTATAAAATCATGTTCGAAATTTTCTCTACCACCTTAAAGTTTTACAGTGAGTAGTTATTTAACATGGTATCAGAGCTCGGTTTAGGGAGGGACTACGGTTCGAGTCATCCCACCCCATATATTTAATTTAAATATTTGTTGTTGGTATTAATATTGATATTTGTTGTATTTATCATTCTCAATCGTAGAGAAAAGTATCGTACGATTGAGAGGGAGTGTTAAAGAGTATAAAATCTTGTTCGGGTTTTCATCACCACCTTAAAATTTTAAAGTAATTGGTTACTTAACAATAATGTTCCTTTGAAAAAGGTTGTTAAAACATAAAAAAGATATCACTGAAATGCCCGATAAGAACCGTGAAATCGCTTGTAGCGTTTTATGGCCGATTAGTTCATCAATTAAATTAGCCAAATAACCCTCATCCATTTACCAACATTTACAAGTTCCTCCTATTTTCATGAAAAACTATACAACTTAAACGAAATAGGAAGGACCTTAAAAAATGAGCAAGAATTGCATGAAATTGAGAAAGATCATATGTCAAACTAATGCAAAGTTTAAGCAAGGATGTTATCAACTATAGTACTTGGGTGATAAACTATAAAACAATCCTGAAAAGTATTTTATATACCATTTGACTTTCATTATCTTTAAGTTGTATCATTTGATTTTCGCTATGTTTACCTAACCCACTTGCCATCATTATCGTCCGCCCTCAACCAATCAATTTTACTTCTTTACCTCCACATTATTCTTTCGTTGCACAACATGTTTTGATTGTATTGAGGACTCCTTATCCTTAATGAGGAGGTTATGTTGGACATTGTTATGGAATAAAAACTACGTCGTATTTATTTCTAGGGCTCGTGAGCTTCGAGGCTCGATTTGACTGCTCTTGTGTTTCATGACTCGATCTGGCCTTAACAAGATGCCTACGTACCTTGCTGTTTAACAAGGATCAAGTCAAAAATGTAGTTCTGATTGGTGGGGGTGAGACACTTTATATAGGTGTGGAACACCTTGAATTAGATTAAATTTAGGAGACTTGGTGGGCAAGTCTCATAATTAGGATGGACTTTGAAGTCCTAGGAAGTAGGAATTTGATTCCTTAACCTTTGAGACCTCTTGGAGGCTAATCCTCAAGGTTTCATACCTTTATTAGGACTTTTCTCAATAGCTGATTTTTCCCATATTTACTAATAAATATTTAGGAATATTGGGCCTTCCTTGTTCCATCAGGCCTGATCAATGTGTTAACCTTCTCGGGCCTGATCAACGTGTTAACCTTCTTGGTTTGAATGTCATACACATGGCATTCCTTAATTGGCCTTCCAGTCCTAGATGTAATCAATGCAACATTAATGACATAATTGAGGTTTATTTTATCCCCTATCATTTCCCCCCCCCCAACTTCTGGAAAACCGTAAAAGGTTTCACAGAAGTTAAGTTCATTTGTCCTTTTACACGGTATCATTTTTTACGTAAAGTGTGGAGCGACCTACACATTTACAATGATTGCCTTGTACGTGGCTTCAGGGCTGTTTTAGAACCTCCCCATTACTTTCCTTACCTTATTCCTATTATTTAGGAATTTTCTGGTATTTTTCCTTAATTTCTGGGATTTTTCCCTATTTTTCAGGAATTTTCCCTTATTTTTTGGGATTTTCCCTAATTTCAAGGAATTTTCACCTAATTTTTGGGATTTTTCTTTATTTTTCAGGAATTTTCCCTTAATTTTTGGGATTTTCCTTAATTTCCCTAAATAAAATCGACCAGGATTCAGGCTGGATCGACCAGGATTCCTGATCGAAATCGACCAGGATCCTGGTCGACTTATCTCCCATTCTGTCACCCTGGTCGAGAGGTTTTTCGACCAGGATTTCTGATCGAAATCGACCAGGACTCTGGTCGACTTTTGCTTAATTCCTCCATGTTGGTTAAAGTAAAATTCAACCAGAATTCTGCCTTATTCGACCAAAATTCTTGATCGATTTCGACAAGGATTCTGGTCGATTTTAGTCTTGTTTTGCCACTTTGGTCGACGAGAATTTTGATCAGGATTCCTAATCGACATCGATCAGGATTCTGATCGAATTAACTTGGGTTTTTGTAATAACCCCAATTTTTGGAAATTTTTGAAACCCTTATGAATAGTGTTTTTGCTGAATGAGAAAACTTTTCATGCCACACTATGTAGGGGTTTTGATATGGATATTCTGAGATTTTATTAGTACTTTATATGGGATATAAGTGTATGTAAAGATCGTCAGAATCCAAATCCGAACACTTTGATTTTCCCGGAAATCCACTAGATACGGAGAGAATTGAGTATAAGGTAACATGATGAAAAGGATTTAAATTAAAGGATTATAATAGAGGATCATAAAAAGGAATATAATGTATTGAGAAAGGTTAAGGGAACCTAAGTAATAAGATCCCGGGTATGATCCTACAAACGATAAACGAAAACGAAAGTTAAGCGAACAGTATAACAGATCAGCGGTCATTAGGAAAACAATTAGGAAGTTAATCAAAGGGATTAGAGAGGATGATGTCACCCAACCAATGAGAAGAGGACAAGGAGGGAAAGATGACATCATAGCATGACACAAGCATGACATAGGAGGGAAGGAAGTGTGGTTGAATTATAACCACACAAAATCAAGGTTAATTAGGTAATTAACCTAAAACAAATCAAAAAGCAACCAACCAAGCCAAAAACATTTCATTTCACCAAACAAAACACAAAACCCTCTTTTTTCCATTGAAGCTCTCGGCTTCTTTCTTAGGAAAATGAAGATCCAAGCTCCACCACTTACTATTTAGCAAGGTAATTATCCTAGCTTCTCCTAGTTAAGTTACATACTTCCTATAAGTTTAAGCTTCTAATTCCAAGCCAATCTTTTTCTATAAATCATGAAAGAAGATGGTGAATAGTGTTTTTCAAGAACTAAAATTTGTGTTCTTGAAGTTTTGTTTAGATTAAGCTTGGATAAGGACTTTAAGGGTGATTCCAAGCCATTCTCTTGATTCTCCACTCTCCAAGGAAGGTATAAACTACAAACCCTAGCTTTAGTTTTGAGTAATTAGGATTGAATGTGATTGATATAGTATATGTGAAGCATGATGCTTGATTGTTTGAAGTTTGGTTGAGTTTGTAGAGATTAGTTGGTTTTGTGGTATTGGTGGAGTTGTAAATCTTGATAATTAGTTAAAGAACCTAAGTAAAGCTTTAGTTCATGTGGGGAATAAGTATAAATGGTTAATGTGGATTTGTTGGGGCTGGTATGATGTGGTTTGGATGGATGTTGGTTGTATGATTGATTTGGGGTTGAATTGTGGTTGGTTTTGAATGGTTTAAATTTGGGAAATCACGTAAACATAGCCGTCGTAACGTCCGATTTTCTTTAGACTGTTTTGTGCATAACATTAGGACCCGAGAACCCCCTGCTAGATTATGACCATTTCCATGTCTAGATAGCTCGTGTTACGAGCTTCGTTTTGATATATAGTTCGTTCGATTCCGATGCACGGTTTAGGAGAAACGACCGTTTCAAGTAACGGCGTTCCGCGAACGAAACTTTTCCCCTCGCCTTACTTTGAAATATAGGTTAAAGACCAAAAAGGGTTAATTAATGTATGAAACAATTATGGTAAGAGTGTTAGGCAGTTGGTAAGACACTCGCGAAGGAATCGCTTTAAAACTCGTAATGGTTAATTTATTAAAAATGGTGGAGCCGAGGGTACTCGAGTGACTTAAGAGAATCAGTAAGCGCAAAACAAGCGTTAGAGTCTAAGTTAGTTAAAGTATAGATTTACAAGTGACTTTGGTTTAATTCCAACTTACTTGTTGCTTATAGGTTACCAGACTCGTCCCGAGCCATTCGTAACCCCCAGTCGCTCAGGCAAGTTTTCTATCCGTTATACTGTTGTTGTGATGTATATATGTATATGCATTATCTTGCGATAGATGCATGTTGGTTAATTAGCAAATGTTGTGATATATTGAAGCATGCTGATATGGTATATATATGCATGCCTGTTTCGTATTCTTGCCAAATATATCTCTATGGTGTATTTTATATTCGCAACAAGGTTGCAGTTTTGGTAAATGAATTGATTACTTACCCAAGGTTCGGGAAGTAAGTCCATCTATCGAGTCGGCATAAGCAACATGGGCTCAGTGGGCGTCCATGATAGTGTAAGTGGCTCAGTGGGAGTCCATCAAATGCATAAGTGGCTGAGTGGCAATCCACCATAAGGTCCTATTGCGACCAGGGTGATGACCAGTGGGGAATTCGTCCATCTACTAGTAGAAAAGGTTACTTATTGGTATCTTTGCCTGATCAGCAAGATATCAGGTTTATGCCAAAATTCTTTCCTTTCCAAATGTATTGGATATTGCAATTCTGTTCATACTTTACATGACAGAGGTTTTCAGGAAATGTATATATATAGGTATATATATATATATATATATATATCAGGACTTAATGAAGTATATCATAACTTCATTTCCTTCAAAATATTTCAAAGATTGAATCTATTCAAGTCTTATCTTGTAGTCTCATCAGTGTGAGGAACTTTTGAAATTAATTATAACTTGAACGGTGGTAGTTCAAGTAGTATTTGGAAAAGATATAAGTATATTGGAGTATCTTGTAACTTCATCTTTTAAACTTATATCTAGTAAATGATTATCTTATGTATGATAAAGATTTTCAGAAAAACGTTGAGACAAGGTTAGATATATTAGATCACCTTGCAATGATATTTTTATACAGTTATAAACTGGAACTTTGTGTATATTATGCATGGAAGAGGACTTCCAAGATTTTGAAAAGTATATATATTTATATACTAAATATTTTGTGACTTCATCGCATTAAAATATCAAACTTGGTTCATTTCTTTTGACCAAGACTTTCATGAGTACTATGAGAAGGCGCATATATTTTTAATCATTATATGTATTATTTTGGTGGGCTTGCTGCTCACCCTTGCTTTCTTCTTTCATCACACAACATCAGATAGACAAGATGAACCGGAACAAGCTCCCGATTCGCAAGAGGTTAGAAAATGTTCGGCAGTCTTCTGGAAGCGTTGATGCTGCTGTAGGTGAGGTAGGGACTACCAATAGGCTAGGCTTTCAACTTTTGATGTACCAGATTTATGTATATTTATGAATTGTAATAATGGCAAAGAAAATGTAAATTTATTCAGAAACCTTTTTAAGATGTATTTACATATAATTGTGGAATAAAATGACTTGTGATTATTTTTTTTGGATGTTCATCTCTGAGACTATAACGTGTGGTGTGTGTATTTATTGTGGGGTCACAGTACAGAGTAGTTGATTGTGTATTAAGATTGGGTGTTATTAAGGGAAATGGAACTCGTGACAACCCGGATCCCCGACCCCGGATTTGGGGGTGTTACAGAAGTGGTATCAGAGCTAAGCGTTATAAACCTCAGAGATGATGTGATGTTAAGATAATAAGTTCACTAAGATAAATAAGAACTCTTGCCAAGTTCATAGTCGTACTACCTAATGTAGTACTGACAGTTAAAACCCTTATGGGAACCCTTATAAATGTAGCGAGAGAAGCGTAGTTCGTTATCGTATATGGTAGCGGGACTCCGAACCCTGAGGTTGAGGAGCAACAACGCGATGATGTTTTATTACTAATTGGAGATCAGATTATGGATCCGATAGAGCGTCCTAACGCGGGATCGGATGATGTTCATGTTGAGGATGTTGTCCTAGAAGGGATAGTTGCTGAGGAGGATCCCATGGAGGATCCTGACAAGAATGAATAAAGGACCACTGATGAATTGATGACCATGGTTAGGTCGACTACCAGAGGTAGAATTGGTTGGTCACTATCGGAGGTTCGTTCAAGTTTGTAAAGATAGTAGCCCCCTTTAACGCGGCTTACTCGTAAGACTGAGAAGTTTGAATGGACAGAGAAATACGAGAACAACTTTCAAGAACTGAAGCAAAGATTGGTGATGACCCCTATGATGGCGTTGCCGGATGGAAAAGGAGATTTTGTGATGTGTAGTGACGCTTCGCATAAGGAATTAGGGTGCTTCTTATACTGCACAACAAGGTAATCACGTACGCATCAAGACAATTAAGGGAATATAAAATTCGATATCTCCACCCATGAGCTTGGGCTCGTGGCAATAGTTTTGCCCTAAATATTGGAGGCACTACTTGTATGGAGAGAAGTACGAGATTTACACAAGCCA
This sequence comes from Apium graveolens, assembly GCF_009905375.1. Classification (NCBI taxonomy): domain Eukaryota; kingdom Viridiplantae; phylum Streptophyta; class Magnoliopsida; order Apiales; family Apiaceae; genus Apium; species Apium graveolens. The sequence continues at coordinate 137,612,698 of NC_133657.1, forward strand.
TAAGTGCTCTAGTGCATTTTCACGCAGAAAGAGCTCAACATGCACCAAATGAGGTGGTTAGAGATAATCAAGGATTACGATTATGAGATTCTTTATCATTCGGGGAAAGCCAATGTGGTGACTGATGCCCTTAGTAAAAAGGAGAGACTCAAGATGATAATGTCTTTGAGAGAGTTTATAAGAGATTTTGAGAAAATGGAAATAGAAGTGAAGGTAACCGGAGCCGGTACCGAAAAGCTATTTGAGATTGCAAGACAGACCGAATTATTGGAAAAGAACATATTGTGCCAGAAAAAGTGATGAATGAAGGCAGAGAGCCAACAAATAGATATGATATTAATACCGAGAAAGATGATAAGGGAATAATGAGGTATTCCTATAGAATTTGGGTTCCAAATGTTTAAGAGCTTAAAGATGAGATCCTAGATGAAAGTCATAGTTCAAGGAATAAGATTTAGGGCAAACCCTGAATGTGATAGTCTGGGAGGACGCGATCAAGATAGAAGGAACCCATAACATAATGAAGTGGAAAATGAGGATTTTAACGTATAAGATAACCCCAAGTATGGGAGAAGGATGAAACATTTCATACTGAGAAAATAGAAGTCGGGCAAGATAAGGAGACCCGAGACGGTACTCCTATATGGAAATTCATGGACCTGTCTAAACAGAACTTATACTTTTATTCCCAACCACCACCTTAAGGAAACAATGCGGTAGGAAATCCTTTCATGACCTTTAAGTCGCTAAGCTCTCAGAGTTCCAAGGAACAGTTTGACCCAGTCGAGGCAAGAGCCTGGCTAAAGGAAATATAGGAATTATTTGAGATTCTAAATGATTGACGAAGCACAAAAGACTGTTTTTGTCACTTACCCCCGTAAGAGAGAGGCCACCCGTTGGTGAAAGGCCAAGAAAGGCACGGAGCCAGAGGTTATAATAAACTGATTAAAGTTCAGACAATTGTATTCGGGAAAGTACTTCCCAAGGTTATGGAGGTAGTGTAAAAGCTTTAGAGCCATAACAAAAGCGGACGAGTATGATGAATTATGAATCTAAGTTGTAAAAGTTGTCAAGATTCATTCCGAGGACACGAATCCAGAATGACGGGATGTTTGAAATCAATGCTTATGTTGTGTTGGTTCATGTAATGGTTGTAATGGAAACGAAAATAAAAGACTGAAAAGGGAAGGAGTATAAAGGGATATAAAGGAAATAGAGTTGAGAAGTGATAAGGGAGTTAGGTATGGGAAACCCTAAGAAACCCTTGCAATAAATATAGAGAAGTGTGTCATCATCAGCGCGATGGTGACTGATCATGAGATAAATTCAAGGTTTGAAGGCGTAAGCGATATGTAAAGTTAATTCCCTTGAAGTTGACAGTATTCGATGAAAATTTGAGATAGATCGATTGATTAATAAGGAAACACGGATGGACTGAGGAGATAAGAAAGTAAGAACTTAGGAAAATTGGATGAAGGAAGTGACCTTCAAGAATGTGAAGTGTAAGACCGGGGGCATGATACCCAGAAAGGGAGACGCCAGGTATGAAAGATATCCCAACATTGAGATGACTGTTGAGATAAATAAAAGAGGTAAATGAGTAGTTAGAACTAAAAGGTTCACGTTGAACACGACAAACATCTTCTAGAACATCCCTGTTATCATTACTGAATTAGGCAAGAAAAGCGGATAACCGTTCTTATCTTTTGGAGGCCATATTGATTGACCTCATTTTGAATACATATGTTATTGTGAAATTAGGCATATACTATCGAGGTGGGAATGATTGAATAAGATACCCTTATCAGGGATATATGACTTGATTTATCCATGGAAGGATGCATGTACCTTTTAAAGTTGGAATTAAGGATAGAACATCGGTAACTTAAAATGAATCCTCGGGGAATGCATAAAGGTTGGAATTTCACCCTTAATAGGGATAGTGTGAGTTTTGACAGTATGAATTGGAAAGGATTAAGGTAATAACAACCTTTAAGAATCAGTGGAGAAATTTTTCAGAAGTATATAGACAATGATTCTGGTATTAATAAATGGTATCTTGATATGCCCTGTATCTAGGGAATACAGGAGGAACGATTCAAGGATAACCTTAGAGGTTTTACAAGGAGAAAGGTAATATTCAAAATTCTCAAAAATAGAAATGTTGATAAAGGAAATATGACGTAATTATAATGATGCCAAGTGGGGCACGTGTTAAACCACGAGAAGGTATGGATCGAACCAGTAATGGTCGAAGTTGTTCAGGGCAATTAGGACTTAAGATAAAAAGATGTTCTAATTATGATTGAGAGTCAGTCGTGACAGTGATTAACCTCTAAAGACTGAGGCAATAACTTATGGAAAAATGGTAATATTTTTTTTTACTCATCAGATTTTAAGGAAAACATCTTCACATAAGCTGTGATTGAAATAAGGTAGAAAATTTATTTGGAGGTGGTTAAAATGACATTGACTGTAAGGAAATTTTACTATCAGGAAAGGCCAAAGAGGTGGCCGACACTTTAAAGGTAAGAGGATAATTATAGGCGCTTGTGCCAAAGGAATACAGTGATGATGGTTAAAGCTATGCAGGTTGTATTATGGTTTGGAAGATTGACATTCCTTCTGATGACTGTGTAATACCCAACCGTAATAGTCGTTGGTAAAGGTTTAATTCGTGTAATCGCCATGAGCGGGCTATCTATCTCAGAAGGTACTATCTTGAGAATAATCCAGGACAATATTTCAAAAAGGACTAGACGAACCTTTGAGTTAAGTCTTCTATCGAAGGCATATGATTAAGAATGGTATTAACCTGCTATCGTTGCTTTGATTGAAACTCTTCTGCAATTTTATCTGCTTCATGTCATGTATGTATGGCAGGATAAGGAGTGTTCTTCATGAATCATGAATGGTGATTATGTTACCTCCTTAGAAGGATTTGATACGACATGTATGGACTCCGTATGGTTAGATATTAAGATTTCATGGAAAGTGAATGACGACAGTAGGTCAGTGGTGGACCATAGTAATGCAGCAATGATTCTGCGAGTAATGAGCTGATTACAACCATGAGAGTTGTATTGGAATGGATGTTGAGATTGAGTACCACTAATCGGGTCGTGGTAATGTATAAGTTATCATTGATAGACTAATTAAGTAGAGTATCTACCTATTGAATATTTATTCCTTCTTATGAAAAGAGAGTCGTATTACTATGTGAGGAAGGTTGCGATGCAAGCATAGAATTCTAGTAACGATGATGTCTAGAATGAGATCCCAGATTCGATTTTCGATGTTGAGGGAGTTTCAAAGGTGATTGTGTATAAGCTCGAGGAAGAGCATGGGTCCACAGAATGATGGACGGAATGGCGAAAATATTTAGGCATGTGAAATGCGATGCTATAATACTTGATGTTGATATAAATACATATATGTTTTGTTCTCCTATGACAAACCTCTATAGATCAGAGGTAGGTTCCAAGCCAGATATTTTGTGGCAGTATATTTTTTCATATATACAATTCTCTTCAATTCGTTCTTTTCTCTTCTTTTCATTTCATGTAAGCTGAGAAGAACAACCCTTCCAGAAAGGGGAGGTATTGCCGAATGACTATCTATCTGTGTGATAGAAGCCTAGTAGGATACCATCTATTATTTAATTGTTTGTCAAGTACTAAAGGCTGGCCACCTTCTGTACTAACTATGCGATATAACAAGTGTTCATGATCATAGTGATCTCTCAACAAATTCCTTTACTTCTATATGAAGGATTAAGCTTTCGAAGATAGAAACAGCTGAAAAAGGAGTAGTAAAATTTTGGTGGTATTCGGGATGGAAACACATTCGTGATACTAAGGTTGACGTTGTTATTAAAAGGTTATAGAACGCTAATGAGCAAAAGTGTAACCAGTATAATATTAGGAACGAAGGGCAGTAGCGATTACGAACTGGAAAAGAATGGGTAGTGAGAAGCAAAAGCTATAATGCTAGAAGCTATAATGAGAGTCTGTGCAATAGACTTGAAAGAAATTGGAATGATCACATAACGCAGATTGAGTTTTCTCACGATAATAGATCATATGTCAGTATTGAGATATCGCCATATGAGATTTTCTAGGGAAGACAATGTCGATCTCCCTTATATTAGGATGAAGTTGTAGAGCGCAAGATGCTCGAACCCGCAGTAGTCCAAAGGACCAGGGATATAATAGATCTAATCAGAGGACGGCTGGTAGTAACCCAAGATGGACATAAGAGGTATGCTGATTTGACACGAAAGGACAAGGAATGGGAAGTAGGGGACCTAGTGTTGTTATAGGTATTCCCTTGGAAGGGGTTAATGAGATTTTGAAAGAAAGGAAAACTAAGCCCAAGATACATTGGACCTTTTGAGATACTAAGACGGATTGGGAAGTTGGCTTACGAGCTAGCCTTACCCCCGAACCTGCAACAAGTTCATAACGTGTTCCACGTATCAATGTTAAGAAAGTGTAATTCAGATGCCAGATAAATAGGGGCATATGAGCGCATAGACATGCAACCCGACGTAACCTATATGGAGCAACCAGGAAGGGTTATAGATTGAAAAAGGAGCAAGTGCTTAGGAGAAGGGTTATCAAACTATTCAGAGTTGATGGAAGAACCACAATGTGGGAGAATTTACTTGAGAGTTAGAAAGTGTAATGCTAAGAGAGTATCCCTATTCATTTTCTATCTGATTCCGGGACGGAATCCTTTTAAGGAGGGGAGATTGTAATAACCCCAATTTTTGGAAATTTTTGAAACCCTTATGAATAGTGTTTTTGCTGAATGAGAAAACTTTTCATGCCACACTATGTAGGGGTTCTGATATGGATATTCTGAGATTTTATTAGTACTTTATATGGGATATAAGTGTATGTAAAGATCGTCAGAATCCAAATCCGAACACTTTGATTTTCCCGGAAATCCACTAGATACGGAGAGAATTGAGTATAAGGTAACAGGATGAAAAGGATTTAAATTAAAGGATTATAATAGAGGATCATAAAAAGGAATATAATGTATTGAGAAAGGTTAAGGGAACCTAAGTAATAAGATCCCGGGTATGATCCTACAAACGATAAACGAAAACGAAAGTTAAGCGAACCGTATAACAGATCAGCGGTCATTAGGCAAACAATTAGGAAGTTAATCAAAGGGATTAGAGAGGATGATGTCACCCAACCAATGAGAAGAGGACAAGGAGGGAAAGATGACATCATAGCATGACACAAGCATGACATAGGAGGGAAGGAAGTGTGGTTGAATTATAACCACACAAAATCAAGGTTAATTAGGTAATTAACCTAAAACAAATCAAAAAGCAACCAACCAAGCCAAAAACATTTCATTTCACCAAATAAAACACAAAACCCTCTTTTTTTCCATTGAAGCTCTCGGCTTCTTTCTTAGGAAAATGAAGATCCAAGCTCCACCACTTACTATTTAGCAAGGTAATTATCCTAGCTTCTCCTAGTTAAGTTACATACTTCCTATAAGTTTAAGCTTCTAATTCCAAGCCAATCTTTTTCTATAAATCATGAAAGAAGATGGTGAATAGTGTTTTTCAAGAACTAAAATTTGTGTTCTTGAAGTTTTGTTTAGATTAAGCTTGGATAAGGACTTTAAGGGTGATTCCAAGCTATTCTCTTGATTCTCCACTCTCCAAGGAAGGTATAAACTACAAACCCTAGCTTTAGTTTTGAGTAATTAGGATTGAATATGATTGATATAGTATATGTGAAGCATGATGCTTGATTGTTTGAAGTTTGGTTGAGTTTGTAGAGATTAGTTGGTTTTGTGGTATTGGTGGAGTTGTAAATCTTGATAATTAGTTAAAGAACCTAAGTAAAGCTTTTAGTTCATGTGGGGAATAAGTATAAATGGTTAATGTGGATTTGTTGGGGCTGGTATGATGTGGTTTGGATGGATGTTGGTTGTATGATTGATTTGGGGTTGAATTGTGGTTGGTTTTGAATGGTTTAAATTTGGGAAATCACGTAAACATAGCCGTCGTAACGTCTGATTTTCTTTAGACTGTTTTGTGCATAACATTAGGACCCGAGAACCCCCTGCTAGATTATGACCATTTCCATTTCTAGATAGCTCGTGTTACGAGCTTCATTTTGATATATAGTTCGTTCGATTCCGATGCACGATTTAGGAGAAACGACCGTTTCAAGTAACGGCGTTTCGCGAACGAAACTTTTCCCCTCGCCTTACTTTGAAACATAGGTTAAAGACCAAAAAGGGTTAATTAATGTATGAAACAATTATGGTAAGAGTGTTAGGCAGTTGGTAAGACACTCGCGAAGGAATCGCTTTAAAACTCGTAATGTTTAATTTATTAAAAATGGTGGAGCCGAGGGTACTCGAGTGACTTAAGAGAATCAGTAAGCGCAAAACAAGCGTTAGAGTCTAAGTTAGTTAAAGTATAGATTTACAAGTGACTTTGGTTTAATTCCAACTTACTTGTTGCTTATAGGTTACCAGACTCGTCCCGAGCCATTCGTAACCCCCAGTCGCTCAGGCAAGTTTTCTATCCGTTATACTGTTGTTGTGATGTATATATGTATATGCATTATCTTGCGATAGATGCATGTTGGTTAATTAGCAAATGTTGCGATATATTAAAGCATGCTGATATGGTATATATATGCATGCCTGTTTCGTATTCTTGCCAAATATATCTGTTGGTTCAGTTGATAATACCTATGCTAGAGAATAGCAGTAATTTGCATATACCCTTAGTATAGGGACCCAAAGGTGAAAACATTTTCTAAAACCGGGAGTCGAGGATCCCGAGTAGATTTTATATATATATATATATATATATATATATTTATATATATATGTTTATACTTTTCAAAACTATTAATCGAATAAGGTTTATTCGATAACTTTATTTTATTATTGAACATTATTTCGAATATTCATCCAAGGACTTATGACTCCTTTATTTTATTATTGAATATTATTTCGAATATTCATTCGAGGGCTTATGACTCAGTTATATTATTAATGATTATTAATTGAATATTCATTTGAGGATGTATGACTCTGTTATTTTATTTAATGAATATTATTTATAATATTCATTCGAGGTATTATGACTCCGCTTATTATTTAATAATATTTTTTATTTTATTAAAGAATAGTGTTTCGATAATCAAACTTATTTTCGATTATTCAAATAAAGATAGTACTTTCATATAAGTATATCTTTGGTTATTTAATACTCATTTCAAGTATAAGTCTTACAACTTCTACTTCAATTATTTGTATAAAGATTATTCTTTATGGGAATATTATTTAAATAATAATATTCAGACATTTTCTAAATATATTGGGACTGATTTACTTCATTAAATCAGCATTACTCCAAACACTCTTTAAAGTGTTTTCGAGTCTTCAAAATGATTTTTAAAAGTTAGAGCGGATCCCAAAACTCATTTTTATATTTAAGATCTTCCTTTTAAAAAGGGGATTTAAATACTCGCTCAAAACCTGAGGGATCCGACTCTATGGTGTATTTTATATTCGCAACAAGGTTGCAGTTTTGGTAAATGAATTGATTACTTACCCAAGGTTCGGGAAGTAAGTCCATCTATCGAGTCGGCATAAGCAACATGGGCTCAGTGGGCGTCCATGATAGTGTAAGTGGCTCAGTGGGAGTCCATCAAATGCATAAGTGGCTGAGTGGCAGTCCAGCATAAGGTCCTATTGCGACCAGGGTGATGACCAGTGGGGAATTCGTCCATCTACTAGTAGAAAAGGTTACTTATTGGTATCTTTGCCTGATCAGCAAGATATCAGGTTTATGCCAAAATTCTTTCCTTTCCAAATGTATTGGATATTGCAATTCTGTTCATACTTTACATGACAGAGGTTTTCAGGAAACGTATGTATATATATAGGTATATATATATCAGGACTTAATGAAGTATATCATAACTTCATTTCCTTCAAAATATTTCAAAGATTGAATCTATTCAAGTCTTATCTTGTAGTCTCATCAGTGTGAGAAACTTTTGAAATTAATTATAACTTGAACGGTGGTAGTTCAAGTAGTATTTGGAAAAGATATAAGTATAATGGAGTATCTTGTAACTTCATCTTTTAAACTTATATCTAGTAAATGATTATCTTATGTATGACAAAGATTTTCAGAAAAACGTTGAGACAAGGTTAGATATATTAGATCACCTTGCAACGATATTTTTATACAGTTATAAACTGGAACTTTGTGTATATTATGCATGGAAGAGGACTTCCAAGATTTTGAAAAGTATATATGTATATATACTAAATATTTTGCGACTTCATCGCATTAAAATATCAAACTTGGTTCATTTCTTTTGACCAAGACTTTCATGAGTACTATGAGAAGGCGCATATATTGTTAATCATTATACGTATTATTTTGGTGGGCTTGCTGCTCACCCTTGCTTTCTTTTTTCATCACACAACATCAGATAGAGAAGATGAACCGGAACAAGCTCCCGATTCGCAAGAGGTTAAAAAACGTTCGACAGTCTTCTGGAAGCGTTGATGCTGCTGTAGGTGAGGTAGGGACTACCAATAGGCTAGGCTTTCAACTTTTGATGTACCAGATTTATGTATATTTATGAATTGTAATAATGGCAAAGAAAATGTAAATTTATTCAGAAACCTTTTTAAGATGTATTGACATATAATTGTGGAATAAAACGACTTGTGATTATTTTTTTTGGATGTTCATCTCTGAGACTATAACGTGTGTTGTGTGTGTTTATTGTGGGGTCACAGTATAGAGTAGTTGATTGTGTATTAAGGTTGGATGTTATTAAGGGAAATGGAACTCGTGACAACCGGATCCCCGACCCCGGATTTGGGGGTGTTACAGTTTTGTCACTGTGATCTAAGCAAAATCGACCAGGATTCCTGATCGATTCGATCAGGAATCTGACTGATTTAAACTTATAATTGACACTGAGGTCTATATGAAATTCGATAAGGATTATTTTTCCATCGATCAGGACTCTGATCGACTTAAGTGAACTTCTATCCTTTAATCGAATGAAAATTCGATTAGAATTCTTTCTTTATCGATCAGGACTCTGATCGACTTAAGTGAATTTTCACCCCTCTAATCGAATAAAAATCCGATCAGGGATTTTTCCTTATCGATCAGGACTCTGATCGACTTAAGTGAATTTCTACTCCTCTAATCGAATAAAATTTTGACTAGGGTTCCCTTCACTATTGATCAGGACCCTAATCGACATAATTAGCCAAAATTCTGGTTAATTTTTGACCTTTCAAATTCTTTTTTCACCTTTTAGATTGTCCCAGAAACATCTTTTCTAGTGGGCTTTCCTTGATTGGGCCTCGTCTTTATGGGCATTTAGCCGATTCATTTTCCCAAAACTTCGGCTATATAAGTGTGGTGAGAAGTGAGAATTCTCATTTCACTTCTCACTCTCAAATCCTCTTAAAATCTCTCTAGCTCTTCCCTAAGAAAGGCGATTTCCGGCGAGTTCCTCAACTGCAGCTCCACTGTTAGTCCACCTTCTTCCTCCTTTTTCTGCATTTCAAGCCTTCATACCAAGAACTCTAATGGCGGATCGTGATCTTGCTCTTATGGCAAAAATGAATTCATCCAAGAGAGGTACCACTATTCATATCCAATCTCTTTATACTTCTCTCATAGACATGATAAATTATAGGGGGATGAATATCCCTCTCTGTCTGATCTAGATTCTTATAATCATGGTAATATGTTCCATGAACTTGATGATAGGATAGAGAGTCTTAATACCACGTATAAACTTCCCCCTAATCTTAGAATTACTCCGGCCACTCCTGGGGATAGGACTTGTAACTGGGAGGGGGATACCATCTTAATTTATCGAGGAGCCCTAACCGCAGGTCTTAGGCTCCCTTTCCACGAATTCATTCCGCGTCTCCTTGCAGACGTACAGATTAACCCATGTTAGCTTCCCCCAAATGCATGGAGAAATATTTTATATTTTATGGTGTTATGTCTTAGGAACAATTTTCCCCTTTCCGTTATTGTTTTCAGAAAAATAAATAAATTCTATATTAGTTATTTAACTCAACCGGGCTGGGTTTCTATTCGCCAACGGCCCAGAATCCCTTATATTTTTTATGGCAACTCTATTATGGAAAATAACCCAAAACGGAGAGACGATTTTGGTAGGTTAACATGGGCTGGAGGCGATTGGGCTACCCTTTTTTGTAGGTCCTTTTACAAGGTAGTAGATGGTAGCCCTGCTAGTATTAGGCTTACCAACGAGGAGGAGTTTGTTTATCAAGCCCTCATTTCGGATGATGACAAAACATACACATGAACTCTCTTAGAGGAGTTCTCTTTGAAGTAAGTGGGCCTTTCTCAGGCCAATGATAGGGGTAATCTTAACATGTTTTTTCCTTGTTCTTCCTTTATAATCTGCCAACATTTATAAATGTTAACTTCTTCCTTTTTTTCTTTCAGCTTGCGAGGATATTAACAACATGAACATGCCTAAGGAGGGGGAATCTGGCCGCCAGAAGAGGGCCAAGCTCAATTAGGACCCCAGGAGCAAGCCTGATGCTCCTTCTTTCCTTAAGCCCCATGTTCCGGTAGTGGAACTGGGAGATGATGTGGATCCTCCTCTGAAGGCGCATTCCTTTAGGCCCAACTGAGGATTTAGGAGAAGTGATACGGTGGTTGGATCCACCAAGCATGCTAAGGACTGGTCCTATCACTCCATCACTCCCCACGATTTTACTGATATCGTGACGGGGAGTGACATTGAGACCATCGAGCTTCTAGGTTCGCAGGCCCAGGCTTTGGTAATATTTCTATCTTTATCTTTTAACCTCAACTTCTTTTTCTTTTATACACCTTTAATAAATCCTCATTTCTTTGTACAGAGTAACACTTACTTCGAGGCGGCCCATCATCAGGCTAGGTCCTGGACGGAGAACTCTGATACTTATAAGAAGGAGATGAATAAATGGAAGGAGAGGGCTGAGGTCTTGGATAAGAAGCTGAAGACAAGGGGGAGGATCTGTCAAAGGCTCACGCTGAGCCGGTTCAGCTCCAGAGTGATAAGGAAACCATCATCAATGACTACATGGATTCTCAGAAATTTAAGGATCTCATGGATATTCATGATGAAGGTCTTTATCCTCTTCAGTTTACCCAGGGGTGGGATGCGGCGGTGAAGGCAGTGTCCGAGAAGCATCCTGGCTTGATATATCTCAAAGACTTTATAAGTCCTGAACAACCAGAGACTGAAGATATCCTAGATGCTCTCTTCAATTCTCCCCGAAATGATGATCGCATCCTAGACCCCAGCACTACCTCTCCTCCAGCCTCTCCTACAAAGGATGTTGAGCCTTCTGTTAATGCTGAGAAGGGAGATATTGAGAAAGAGCAGAGGAAGGATGGCTCCAACATGGAGTAGTACTTTTAGTCTTTTCAGACTTTATGTTTGTTGTCTTTATTTTGACTTATTGTATTCCGAACTTTATTTCCCTTCGGGAATTATTTATGTTATCTTAAGTTGTTTGTTTGCTTTTTTACTATTTTTTTAAGTACTTGTACTATCTTGTGAGAGTTAGTTTGCTAGCCTTTTCGTAGCTTTCTCTTATATTTCCTCGTACTTGTACCAAAATAGATAAGCAAACTCAACCATATACAGCATGAACCAAATAGTTCTACGATAAGACGAACCAAACATTTCTAGGATAAGATAAACCAAACAGTTCTAGAACAAGTTTATGGAAACTTAATAAATTACAAACTCTTGGGATTCATCCCTTACATAATTCTTCGTAGAGCTAAAGTTTGAAATAATAGTCTTATAAAACTAACACATGAAATCCTAAGTAAGCAAAGCTTCAAGGTGCTTTTCAACCTTGTTACCACTATAGTAAGTATAGACTATAGGTTGTAAACTTTCAGGTTTTGAGCATGCCAAGTCCGTGGTACTTCTTCTCCATCCATGGTCTCCAATTTGTAAGATCTTCTTCCTTGAACGCTCTTAACCTTGTATGGCCCTTCCCAATTTGGGGTGAGTGTTCCCTTCTGTCCTACTTCAGAAACTTCCACATTCATTAGGACCAAATCTCCCTGCTTGAAAAACCTTTTCTTCACCCTTAGGTTGTAGTAAAAGGAGGCCTTTTTATGATATTCCACGATTTTTGCATGCGCTGAATCTCGCACATCATCTATCAAGTCCACGGCTAACCTTTGCCCCTCTTCATTTTCTTCAGCATTATATCCTTGGATCCTTGGAGATAAATGAGATATCTCCATTGGAACAACCGCCTCTGCCCCATATGCTAGCATGAATGGTATTGCTCCTGTAGTAACTCTACTTGTGGTTCTGTAAGCCCAGAGTATTGGGAGTATTTCATCCACCCAATTATTCCTGAATTTCTCGATCCTCTTCTTAAGCCCATCTAGAATCATACGATTTGTCACCTTCGCTTGCCCATTGGCTTGCGGATGAGCTACGGAGGCAAACCGTAACTCAATCTCATTCTCCTCATAATATTTCCTGAACTCTTCATTATTGAACTGTGTTCCATTATCGGTGACCAGGATACGGGGAATTCCGTATCTGCACATGATATTTTCCCACAGGAATTGTGCAACCTGCTTGGTTGTGATCTTGGCTAAAGTTTTAGCTTCGATCCACTTAGTAAAATAATCTATAGCTACAATCAGGAACTTCCTTTGAGCAGTGGCCATGGAAAAAGGCCCAAGTATATTCATTCCCCACATAACAAAAGGGATGGGAGAATTGATGGAAGTCAACATCTCAGGAGGCTGTCTAACAACTGGTGCATGTTTCTGACAACGATCACACTTCTTCACATATTCTTTCGCATCGGCCATCATTTCTGGCCAAAAAAAACCTAAATGGATTATTTTATGCGCCAGTGCTCTGCCCCCAAGTGTTGGCCACATATACCTTCACGCCCTTCCTGCAAGGTAAGTCGAGACTCATCCGGCCTGAGACATCTTAAATAAGGAACCACAAAGGAACTTTTATACAATATTCCATCAATCAGAGAATATCTCAGTGCTCGTACGACTAGCTTTCCGCTTCAGTCGGATCATTCAGGAGCCAACCAGTTTGAATATGGGCCTTAATAGGATATATCCATGATGTTCCTAGCCCTATAGGGGCTACAAGTTTAACATCAATGCTTCGCATTTTTAAAACGCGAAAGTACACACTTCCTGAACTTTTTTCTATCTCTAACGAAGCGAACTTAGACAATGCATCTACCTTAGCATTTTCCTCTCTTGTAATGTGCTCAACATGGCATTCATCGAACTGAGTCATCACGGCCTTCACTAGGCACACATACCTTGCCATGGTTTTATCCCGTGCTTCAAACTCTCCCTTGACCTGGGATATGACAAGCTTTGAATCTCCACAGACTTTCAAGTTCTTGAACCTCAATGTTCATGCTAGGCCAAGCCCAGCTATCAAAGCTTCATATTCAGCCTCATTATTCGTAGTTGGAAAATCCAACTTCATAGCATATTCAATAAAGAATCCGTCCGGGCTTTGTAAGACTAGCCCAACTCCACTCGAGTTTGTTTTTGATGCTCCATCAAAATAGAGAACCCAGTATTCCTTCTCTTTAACGGCCTCTCCTTTGTTACCTTCCGTGTCTTGAGGTATAGTACCTTCCTGCCCCCCGACTTCTTGGTTGGGTATGGTACACTCAACCAAGAAGTCAGCAAATGCCTGGGCTTTAATTGCCGTTCGCGGCTTATACTTGATGACGAATTCTCCCAATTCTATTGCCCATTTAATCAGTCTCTCACTAGCTTTGGGACTATGAATTATGTTTCTCAAGGGCTGATTCGTTAGCACTTCAATTTTATGAGCTTGGAAGTAAGGACACAACTTCCTTGAAGCCATCACCAGGGCTAAAGCAAACTTTTCAATAGTTGAATAATTCAACTCAGCTTCGTGCAGAATCTTACTGACATAATATATGGGTTTCTAGACTTTAAGTTCATCCTTCACCAATACAGCGCTCAAGGCATTTTTTGAAACGACCAAATATAAGTACAAAACTTCATTCAGAACTGGTTTGGCCAACAACTGGGCTTGAACCATATACTTCTTTAATCTCTCAAACACTTCCTGACTTTCCCCAGTTCATATGAAATCTTTAACTTTCTTCAAGGATTTGAAGAATGGTAAGCACTTGTCTCCAGATTTGGAGATGAACCGCTCCAATGCAGCAACCCTTTCGGTGAGCTTTTAAACATCTTTAATAGTCTTTGGAGACTCCTTTTTCCAAAATTGCCTTTATCTTATCAGGATTTTCCTCGATTCCCCTTTTGGAGACGATCAATCCCAAAATTTTTCCAGATCCCACTCCGAAAGCGCACTTTGTAGGATTCAACATCATTTTGTGATATCTCAGGACCTCAAAAGCTTCCCGCAAATAGGTTATGTGGTCAGTCTTCACTAGACTCTTGACTAACATGTCATCAACATAAACTTCCACAGTTTTTCTAATAAGATCCTCAAAAATCTTATTTACCAACGTTTGATAGGTAGCTCCTGCATTCTTGAGACCAAACGCCACAACAAGATAACAAAAAACACCAAAGTTAGTGATGAATGATACCTTTGGGATGTCATCCTTATGCATCTTAATCTGATTGTATCCACTGAATCCATCTATAAAACTCAGCATTTCTTGACCAGCAATAGCATCTATCAATGTATCAATCTTTGGCAATGAGAAACAATCCTTCGGGCATGCATCATTCAGATTAGTGAAATCCACGCACATTCTCCATTTTCCATTAGCCTTCTTTACCATTACAGGGTTTGCTAACCATTCCGGAAATTATATCTCCTCAATGAAACCAGCCTCCAAAAGCTTTTCTACTTCTTGCTTCATTGCCTCTGTTCTCTCGAGGGCAAAACTCATTTTCTTTTGTTTTACCGTCTTTCGATTTGGATCTACATTCAACTTGTGAGTGATCAGTTCCGGGTCTATCCCAGGCATATCAGCTGCTGACCATGCAAATACATCACTATTTTCTTGTAAAAACCTCACCAACTTCCCTCTAAGGGGTTCCTCCAGTGACGCTCCAATGGAAGTTACTTTCTCAGGATCCCTGGGAGCCAAAGGAATCGGAACCAAGTCTTCTGCCGGCTTCCCTCTTTTCTCGTCATTCTCACGGATATCCAGATCTTCAATAGGCAAAATCTGCCCCAACTCCATCCGCCCTGAGAGAGGGTAAATAATAACTCCTTGCCGTCTTTTGATCTCCTCTTTCTTCTCCAATCCCGTTCCGGGTGGGAAACTTCATCACTGAATGGTAAGAAGAAGGGACTGCTTTGAAATCATGTATTCCTGTTCTTTCCATGATTGCATTGTAAGTTAATCCAACCTTTACTACTACGAAGTCTAACATCTGTGTTGCTTGTCTTGTTTCCTGACCTATAGTCATTGGCAACTTAATTATCCATTCCACGGGGCACTCAACTCCAGCGAAACCATATATTGGCATGTCAGTTGGGGTTAATTGAGAATCATTGTAACCTATCCTTATAAAGGTATCATGAAGCAAAATATCCACCGAGGCACCATTATGTACAAGGACTCTTTTTACTGGGTTGTTCCCTATTATCGATGTTATAACCAGAGGATCGTCATGAGGAAATTTGACACCCTCTAAATCAAAGTCATCGAATGTCATTATTACTCCAGTCCTAGCCCTCTTCGGGGCTTCCCCGACAATATGCATAACTTATCTGGTATATGCTTTCCTTGAGTTTCCAGATGATCCAGCAGCAGTTGGTCCTCCAAAAATTATATTTATCACTGGCCCTCGGGGGTGTGGTCCTCCAAAGATTGCGATTATCACTGGTCCCCTGGGCTGGGGATTTCACCCCTGATCGTCTTGATCCCTCCTACGATCATCGAAATTCTTCCTTCCGTTGTTACTCATATCTCCTCCATCTCCAGTATACTTGCTCATCCTTCCTTTTCGAATGAGGAACTCTATTTCATCCTTCAATTGTCTACACTCATCGGTGTCATGACCAACATCCTTGTAAAGTCTGCAATATTTGCTCTTATCCAGCTTGGTAGGATCAGCCTTCAGGGGCTTAGACCAACGAACATCTCTATCTTTCTCGATTTCCATCAAGATCTGACTTCCAGGAGTGTTCAACTTAGCATATTCAATGAACTTTTGTCCAGGCCCACCCTTCTTCGGGGTTGAATTAGTGTTTTGCTCGGTTCTAGGATACTTGTCCTTAGCAATATATTCCAGATCAGTGTTTCCCTTCTTGCTACTAGCAGGCTCGTTATTTACTACCGTATTTCTCATGCTTTCCTCCACTTTGATGTACTTCCCAGCCCTGTCTTGGAGCTGTAATATGCTTTCGGAGGGGGCGCTTGGCTAATGATATTTTGAAGAACTCGTCCCTAGTCCCTCGCTGCAATGCTATCATGGCTACCTTATCATCAAATTCTAGAACCTTTAAGGCCTCTTTAGTGAAACGGTTTAAATAGTCTCTCAAGACTCTTTTGCTCCCTGCACAATGCTCATGAGTGATGTTGAACTCTTCTCATGCACTCTCCCACTGATGAACTGCTTAATAAAAGCTTGACTTAGCTCTCTGAAGGACCCAATAGAATTTGAAGGCAAACGACTATACCATCTTTGAGCCATTCCAGATAGGGTTTGAGGAAAGACCTGATACTTAGTAACGTCGTTCACGGGCTGCAGCAACAATGCATTAGAGAATGTCCTGACATGATTAGCGGGATCTCCAGTGTTATCATAAGCTTTGATGGTGGGCATCTTAAACTTCCTTGAGATATGGACATTCATTATCTCTTCAGTGAATGGTGGAGTAGGATCATCAGAATTTTTTAGGGGCAGAAGATCACTTGGATCAGCCCTTGGGACAACAGTCCTTCTTTGTAGCGGACCATCCAGGTCTATGATTGGAGGAGGATTTCTCCTCCTCGGAGGTAATGGGGGTCTTGGGGTTAGGTGCACCTCCAGGTCGCGCTTCAGCCTTTGGATCTCAGCTTCGTGAGCCCTGATTCTCTCCTGCACTTCTTAGGGATTCGTCCCTCGGGTGCTCATAGGATGCTGATTACCATCAGGCATCGGGTCTTTACCAGAACGCCTTCTTGTTGAAGCCACATCATCATCCGAAGATTTGGAGTCTCTCTCAATATAAGGTCCAGAGAATTCTTGATCCTTCGAGATAGGAGCCAAACCACATATATATTGGGGCGTTTGCCCTTGCACTTTACTCCGATTAGAATGTCCACTTCCCCCAACTTCGGGGTACATGGGCATTCCATATGGGGGTTTAGTGGTTACAATAGTTGAATACTCGTACCCAACGGTTCGAGAATTCACAGGTGCATGTAGCTGCTAAAGTTGGGAATTCGTCCCTTGAAGAGCTGGGAGATTCGTCCCTTGTGACTGAGGTTCAGTTGCCCCTACCTCGGTTCCTTATTGGGCGGTGGCTTAGGTCAAATGCGGGGGTATCTCCACTATCGACAAAATCCTTTGAGTTGCTCCAGCTGGTGTTCTTTCAGGGGCGCTGTTTCCACTCCGTGTTCTCACCATGGTAATTGTTATGCTTTCCCACAGACGGCGCCAAATATTATGGATTAAAAACTAAGTCGTATTTATTGCTAGGGCTCGTGAGCTTCGAGGTTCGATTTGACTGCTCTTGTATTTTGTGACTCGGTCTGCCTTAACAAGATGCCTACATACCTTGGTGTTTGCCAATGATCAAGTCAAAAACGTAGTTCTGATTGATGGGGGTGAGACCCTTTATATAGGTGTGGAACACCTTAAATTAGATTAAATTTAGGAGACTTGGTGGGCAAGTCTTAGAACTAGGATAGACTTTGAATTTCTAGGAAGTAGGAATCTGATTCCTTGTCCTTTGAGACCTCTTGGAGACTAATCCGTAAGGTTTCATACCTTTATTAGGACTTTTCTCAATAACTGATTTTTCCCATATTTACTAATAAATATTTAGGAATATTGGGCCTTCCTTGTTCCATCAGGCCTGATCAATGTGTTAACCTTCTCGGGCATGATCAATGTATTAACCTTCTTGGTTTGAATGTCATACACATGGCCTTCCTTAATGGGCCTTCCAGTCCTATATGTAATCAATGCAATATTAATAACATAATTAAGGTTTATTTTATCCCCTATCAGACATGTTTAACTATAATTTATCTTGAAGTTGTAAGTTTTCAAGTTATTTTGATTTATCTCATAATTGTTTTTTAATATGACCCAAAATGTTAATAATACAATGAAGTCGGACTTTCTTCAGAAACCTTGAGTGTAGAAACTGGATCATCTTTGGAATATGTCATAACTCCGTCATATTTTACCATTTATAAAAAATCCATAACTTTTAATCACATTTTATTTTCTCAAAATAAAATGTTTTAACTTGATCACTTTCTCATTGATTTTCTTTACAGATGAATAAAAAAGTGCCTGGTCTGATGCTACTCACTAAATTTCTAACAATATCATTAGTTTGTTGAAAGTTGGGAGGTTCTTCTTGTATCTCGTTCAATTATATACAATCTCCATATTAGAACATTCATCTCAATTATGTAATTATAATTTTATAATATTAAATCTCTTCTATATATAATAGGAGAACAAGAGAATAATTAGTGAGATTAAAAAGTCTCATTGAAAAGACTAAACTACCCCTGTTTTTAATTTTTATATAAAAGATTTGTTTTGTGAGAATCAAACTCGAGATATTTCATTCACCTATACAAGTTCATACCATTACACCATAATGTCACATATGTTTTTTATCATACACATAATATGTAAGTGTGCTAAATAAATATTTTATTTAACTTTAAAGATAGTTACTTGAATTCCGCAAAAAAAAATAGTTACTTGAATATTTGTACAGTTAATTTTAAAGAATTAAATTCCGGATACAAAATTATACATAGTACATAAATGAATTGTTATATTATTTATTAATCTTTTTTAAGTTTGAAAATGTATCTCATATATTTTTAACATATTTTATTATTATAAAAAGTAATTAAAATGTATATATATAACTTTTAAAGAAAATATTGAAAATAGAATCGCTTAGATATAAATAATCCATAATGGTATTACATATTTAGATGAGTTCGAATTATAACGAGTCAAAGCATTTTATTTTATGTCGAATTTGAAATGAGAACGTGGCCCATTCTTCAAAAAATACTCGAAATTTGACTACATGACCCTTAATATCTTATATTAATATAAATTAATGTATTTAAGGTGTTTATAAGATCAAGTCAATTGATTATTTATATTAAAATTACTAACTTCACTGGTAGCGCATTATTATTTTTGGGACTTGTCCCGATTTTAAAAATATTCGAAATTTGATATGAGATCTCACGAGATTTTTAAAACTACGATGATATATTAAATCGATTTATTTTTCATTTTTCACTTTAAAAAAACTAACTTTTTAAAAAGAATTCTTCTAGATAAATAATATTCATTGATCAAGATAATATTGCACAAATATTTTGAATTATTTTTATATTTTAAATTATTCAAATAAAAATTATATCTATACAATATTGTAACATTTGATTCAATGCATTTTATACTATTTAAAATATATATATATATTGTTCAATAATCCGAATGAATTAACCAGTTCAACTGATATTTATAAAAATTTATCAAATTGAAAAATATTTATTTTAGGAGAATAGTATATAATGTTATCAAATTATTATATGAAGAAATATTAGATTAGTAATGAAAGGAACTTAAAAACGGTTTAAATAACGATATAATTATAATTTTTCCTTCGAATCCTTGAAAAAAAATCATGAATATCAATAATAAGTCTTTATAATATATAATTTATTTTTATCTTACATTCATTATTGTCGATTGATACTCAGCTGCGTAAAAATTAGATATAGATTGTTTGTGAGTGATAATATGAATACCTTATATAAATTATTGCAGTTTATTTATTACATAATTTTAATTTTTGAATAATTATAAATGCATGTTATTTAAGTAATTATTTGTCTCACTGGATGTTAATAGTTATTATACATATACATAAATCAGATATTTAGCATATAAATAATTGAAACCATCATAATTTACTAAGAAATGTAACATACAACAATTTACATACTGACACACACACATATAACTTAATATTACTTTGGTAACCGTAGTGTAAATAAAAAACTAACATTTTTCCATGCATACATACGTTGAATTTCAAAAACTAACTTTTTTCATTAAAATCAATTTTTATATTAACAATAGTGTAAATTTTATATTATTGCATCCTGACTTCAATTATGCATTTTTTATCTTTTTAAATTGAGAAAGTTAATTGTAAGTTAGTAGTGAACTCAGTAATAATATAGACCAGTACATATAGTTTATTTAAATAAAATTCAAAATTTTTGGTTAACTCTGTATTCAACATATATGTCATTTTTTAACTTTTTATTTGTAAACATACAAACGGCATTCTACAGATTAAGTATAATCGTTTCGTTTTAAACGTACACTGACTACCTTATTTATATTCATTCATTAAATACAAATTATATAACACAAATAAGAATATATATATATATATATATATATATATATATATATATATATAGCTTAATGAGTTATATATGAAACACTGTGTAATTTGGTATTGTCTTTTATGAAAATATTACACATTCATAAACAATCAACTTGTATTTGATATGCGTTAGACATTGTACAACATTTACAAATAATAAAACAATTAGGAATATTATAATTGCATGATGCATAAATTTTTTTTAGAAAATGACCGGTGCCTGGCACGGGTTATTATGCTAGTTAATTATTATCCACTCACATCTACTAATTGCTTGCACTACACCCATTTTATATATTAAATATTAATCGATCTCATCACTTCACCCAATTTTCTTACTTTTATCCGGTAAATTATATATTTTTTAAACTTCAGTGCCACACCTCATTTGTATACAAATGAGTGGGACAGAGTGAGTACTTGTTAATAAAAATGTTAACCATAGTGTTTGAAAAAAACTAGATAAAAGTTACTTCTCTAGTCCCACTGGGTTGTTAATATTGGGGGCGGAGGAATCGATACACATTTTAAGGCTTCTGCGAAACATGTTTTCCTAAATAATTTTAAATATTTTTTTCTTTTAAGTAAAATTATAATGTTTAAACTTTTATACAGAAAAATAAAATTCTAAAAATAAATTATAAAAATATATTTTATAGTAGTCTAAAAATACGTGCTAAATATGAGAAAAAAATATGTAAAGAAACTAGTGGGGTTGCATTGTGGCCATAAGATAATACAAAATAAACATTTTATTAGACAGAGGCCATTGGGCCATGCCCAAAATATAAGTCTGGAGTCTAGTAGCGAGTCAAGGAATGGGGAGAAGAAACAATGGAAGAAGAAGACTCAAAACCAGAAACACTGCTCCACCCTTACGAGCTCCGATTCTCTGATTTACTTCTCTTATCATCCGATGAACCTCTTTCATCATCGTCCGATCAACACCAGATCCAACGGTTGGAATCAATCACAAGTTGTATTATGGAAAATCTGGGGCCCAATGGGCCAGGCCTTGTTGCAATTACGGATGTCCCGGCTGCTTCTTCTCTCAGAACCTCACTTCTCCGCTTCGCTCCTCAACTTGCTCTGCTCGATTTTCGACATCTTAACCGCCTTCTTAAGGTTTGTTTTTTTATACCATTACCTTTTTAATGAAGTAATGTTAATTTAATAGCTTGAGTTTTATGCATTCTCACCGCACAACTGTAGAGTACGTATTCATATTAGCACCCACAATTGTTAGCCACTTCATCCTTTTGTATACCATTATCGAATTTGTTGACCAGATTATATATAGTCGGATAATTGCGGTGGAAAAGGTCTTATTGTGGAATAAGCTTTGGAGATTGAAGCACGAGGTAGTCATGTCCAAATCAGTGTATTCTGCCATTTAGCTGATTTGGCTTAATTATTTTGGTGGGGCTGGTGTCATATGCTCGATTATAGACTGGAAAATTAGTATGATACGTAGATGACAAAATTTTACTTTTAGTACTTCATTAGTGAATATAGCCCAATCACATTGACTAAACATCAGTGCTGCCTTGACACATTTTGGAAATGAGTGATGCAAATACTTTCTAGATCATAGGGTAATCGAGGATATTGTTTTACTTCCTTACAGAATACAATGCATTTATCTTTGAAATTGAGATTTAACTTATCAGTAACTTTATAAACTATATGTTCTGTTCTATAATACATACTGTATAATAAAAACTGAAGTAAATGTTATCGTAGCAGCACGAGCTTTGTGCATTCTCACCGCACAACTGTAGAGTACATATGCATATTAGCACTCACTAATGTTAGCAACTTCTACCTTTTGTTTACTGTTATCAAATTTGTAAACCATATTATATGTAGTTGGATACTTGCTGTTTCATATTGGGCACAAATGGCTGACTATTGACCGAACTAAATCATTTTGCAGTTAGTTCAATATCTCGTGTGTGAGAGGGGATTTATTTTATTTCAACAGTTGTTGGAAACTTAATAAGCAAATGTTTGATTGATAATTAAATAAAATGAAATGCTAAACTAGTGCAAATTAACATAATTACAAGAAAAAACCTAGATCACTATCTAAGGAATACCTTTTCCGTTTCATTTAGTCTAGCTGTTGTCTCCAAATTATATCATATGGCAGCACTACTACCCTCAGTGTTGTTCCAGTCACTCTTATCCTTATAATACCCAAAAAATCCATGTAATTCACATTATTCTGGTGACTGGTGAGTCACCACGTGCCACCTACTCTCAATCTCTACAAGAAAATTAAATTTCTCTAATATCAAACTACAGATGTGGAACCAGGTATTTATGTCTAAATCCGTCTCTACTGTCATTTATTTAGTTGTGCTGATAATTTTGGTGGCACTGGTGTCATATGTTATAAACAGGAAAATTAGTATGATACATAGATCACAAATTTTTACTGTTTGTACTTCATTCGTAAATGAAGTCCAATTACATGTACTAAAACATCAGTGCTGCCTTGACACGTTATGAACATGAGTGATGCAGTAGAATTGTTGATTATCAATACTGTCTAGATTTAGGAGTAATCAGGGATATTGTTCTACTTGCTTACAGCATACAATGCATTTATCTTTGAAATTGAGATTTAACGTACCAGTAACTTTACAAATTATATGCTCTTTCCCAATATAAATATAAACTAGGTAATATTCTCGTCTTTACAGAGTGATTCTCCTTTGCTTAGCGTTTAGTGAACGGTTGTCTTGTTGCAATTTGAGTTATTAATTTATGATTATTTTTTCAGGAGAATGGACTGGGGAGTGATGTTCCATTGAAGAATTTGGACAGGACTGTCTCGCCTTTTACTATGAATTTAAAGTATGGCCAAGGTGTTCTGGCCAGCAGTGGAAAGGCATATCAATCAAATGTTGAAGATTGCATGGTTACCGAAAGGTGTGAAGAATCTTTGGCAAGTAATATCAAAATACTAAGAAGCATCTTTGAGGTGCTAGGATCTCTCATGATAGAGTTAGGTTGTCGCCTAGGACGAGTATGCGACAGAGTTATTGGTGGCCAAGATCTTGAACAAAGCCTATTTGAAGCATGCACAGCTAAAGGGCGCCTCATGCATTATCATTCAGATTTTGATAACCTTTTTCTACAAGAAAGTTCCAAAAGAAAGAAGTCTACTAACGGACATGTCAGTGCAAAGTCTTTAAGTAATGCAGCAAGAGGCACAGAAAATTTATTAAGAAACAACCAGACAAGTGCAGGAAGCAATGGAAATATAGGCAATGCAAATGAGTCGAAATTATGGCAGCAGTGGCATTATGACTATGGTATATTTACAATTCTGACTGAACCAATGTTTTCGTTGCCTTTTCTTTCACGAACAACAAGCAAAGATGGATTTTCTTCTGTATTACATCAGGAGTTACCATCTCCTAGCGGGCATTCATATTTGCAAATATATCATCCAATTAAAAATTGTGTGTTTCTTGTAAAGGTGCCTCCTGATAGTTTCCTAGTACAGGTTGGTGAATCTGCTGATATTTTATCAAAAGGGAAACTTCGTGCGACGCTTCACTCCGTTAGTAGACCATCCAGGCCAAAATACCTGAGCAGGGAAAATTTTGTTGTCTTCTTGCATCCGGCATGGAGCAAGACTTTTTCTCTTTTGAATTATCCCGTTGATGGCTGGTGTTCAGATGATCAGAAGCTTCACGGGTGTACAGAGGAAAGTTGTACCATGCTGGAATCAGGGAAACTACCTCAAGAAATCTATAAAATAGTTCCACCACTTTCTACACGGTTGAAAGAGGGAATGACTTTTGCAGAATTTTCAAAAGAAACTACAAAGCAATATTATGGTGGCGGTGGTTTGCAGTCAAAGAGGTAGCGATTATTTTCTTTCTTTCTCACAAGTGTTAGGATACAACACTTATAATTTTTAAGTGTTATTTGAAATTCGCATGTTGAGCATGCAAACCTAAAGAACAAATAATTGAGGTAGGTTGAACTGCTATCCTTACTTTTGACATGGAAATTGAAGCCATTAATTTGGATTCGGCAGGACTTTACTTGGTAACTTTGAAATGCTGGTTAAGTGACTTCCTAATTTACTTTCTGTTATATTACCGGGGATGGTTAAAATGTTCAGCTAGAATTGTTAAATACTGTAACAATGGTATAATTGTTATATAGAATACTATTACAATATAATTGGCCGCGTTCTTCTTCCCTCTATATTAT
Source organism: Apium graveolens (assembly GCF_009905375.1). Classification (NCBI taxonomy): domain Eukaryota; kingdom Viridiplantae; phylum Streptophyta; class Magnoliopsida; order Apiales; family Apiaceae; genus Apium; species Apium graveolens. The sequence continues at coordinate 137,637,642 of NC_133657.1, forward strand.
TTTAGTCCAGCTCTCTTGCGACTTACCAACATTGGTTGTCACTCTTAGGGATGGTCTGCGCCTCTGCGGGGAATCTGGGAATTTTTCTTTCGAGAAAAAAGTTAAAATTTATATAATGTATTGTCCAAAAAATCAATTTAATAAATCATACTGTGTAATTTATTTTTTAATTTTATATTGTATTTTAAGCACTAATATGAATTAAAATTTATCTAGTAGTATAAATAAAAGACAAAACTAAGAATATTATGATTAATTTGTATTATACTATGAATTTTTTTAATTTATACTATGCAAATTTTTAATTTATAAAATTGGATAATTTTTAAAAATATATTATTATATTTACTTTTAATAATTTCTTTGATATATCTATATATAAATATATTATATTACATATGAAAATCAGGCAATTTGAGGATGAACCGGGTCGGGGTACTAATCCCTGTTTACGCCTCGATCACAAATTTTTAATAAAATGTTCTCATTCTCTGTTTGAACCCAAAAAATTCCCGACCCGAACTGGACGGGATCGGAAAAGTTATCATATATTTTTTTTCTAGGACACGAGAATAACTTTATTGCAGTATTATTTGAAAGAGAAACTTCCTCACGTCATTGCAACTAAAAAGTTTAGATTTTGTTCCCAAAAAAAAATAGATTTTATTACTGTTACATGCAATTATAAACTGCAATACCTTATTAGTACATCAAGTTTTAAGTAAAAGGGAAGTAACATATAAAAATAATACTAAAATATGATAATAATAATAATTAATTTATTGTTTGCTTCCTGAATTTTCAGAGGAATTAAGGTTTTTTATTATCTTTAAATATTAAACACTCAGACCCGTGAAGCAAACAATAATTTAATTAATTATTATTATTATTATTATTATTATTATTATTATTATTATTATTATTATTATTATCATATTTTAGTATTATTAAACACTCTGTTTATATCAATAATTTGAGCAAAAAAGTCAAGTGTGAAGATTACTTTGATATGTTTGATAATCTTGGACAAATGATCTGATATATCTAAAAAGCATGTTTGAGATGCTAGGACTTCTCATGATAGAGTTGAAGTGTTGTCTTGAACTAGTTGTTGACAATGTTTTCTTTCTTTTGCACGAGTTGTTGGTGGCAATGATCTTGGGCAAAGCCTATATGAAGCCTGGTAGGTAAAGGGCAAAGCCTCTTCAAGTTCTGATAACAATTTTTTTACTAGAAACTTCTAAAAAAAGGAGTCTAGCAGGGAGACCCTGTGTATGTCTTTTGTTTGTGCTTTGTTAGTCAGCACGAAGCACGGAAAACTTGGTCACCAATGATAAGGGTAGTCTGTAGGACATGAAGCTAAATGCGATGCATGTGTCCAACTTATAGAACTAGTAGATTATGATTATGATATGTTTACCATTCAGATGGACCAATAATTTGTTGTCAATGCCTTGTCTTCCATGAACAAGCCGAGATGATTTCTCTTCTGTATTGCATTAAGAATTACCTTTACTTGTGGCCGTTCATATTAGACAACATGTAAACATTCAAATGTTTCTCAAATAAACTGGCCAGAAATAAATGTACATACTTCAAATAAATATTTTCAGTATACACTAACAGCTACATATCAAAGGCTAGTTAATATGATATTTAAGAATCAAATTGGGAAAACAATGGAGGTATCTGTGGACGATATATTGGTAAAGTCAAAGGTGACAAGGGATCATGTAATACACCTTTCATAAATGTTTGACATATTAAGACAATTCAGGATGAAGCTAAACCCCCAAAAGTATGTATTCGGGGTAGAGTCGGGGAAATTCTTGGGATTCATAGTGAACCACAGGGGTATTGAGGCAAACCCCACTAAAATCAAAGCGCTATTAGAAATGAGATCCCCTCGGAACGTTCGAGAGGTACAGAGCCTTACAGGGAGGATAACGGCCTTAAACCGATTTGTCTCTAAGTCATAATGCAAGGAGTTCTTCTCAGCTATCAAAAAGGGAAAGATCTTCGAGTGGACAGCCGAATGTGAAGAGGCCTTCACCAAAATTAAGGAACAGCTAGGGAATCCCCCATTGTTGTCTAAGCCCTTGGAGGGAGAAACCCTACTGCTGTACTTAGCCGTCTCAGACTATTCAATCAGTGCAGTATTGGTCCAGGAAGATGAGCAGGTGCAATACCCTGTCTATTACGTGAGCAAGAGACTATTGGACGCTGAGACCCGGTATACGAATATGGAAAAATTGGCCTATGCCTTAATTTTTATTCTCAAGGAAGTTGAGGCCATATTTTCAAGCACATCGGATGAAAGTCAGAACTTTATTTCCCCTAAGGCAGGTTATGCACAAACCTGAAGCTTCGGGAAGGATGATGAAATATGCTGTCGATCTGGGGAAATTTGATGTGGAGCCCGGGACTGCTATTAAGGGGTAAGCTTTGGCCAATTTCTTCCTGGAATTCCCCTCTTCTTTTGAAGTAAGTGGGGATAAATGCGTCACTGAATCAACACCTATGGAAATCCCTAAAGAAAACTGCTCGCCCTGGTGGACTTTGTATGTTGATGGGGCTGTGAATGGGAATGGAGCAGGCTCGGGTATAGTGCTGGTTAGCCCTGAAGGGCATAAACTTTAAAGTTCTATTCACTTTGGCTCCAAGGCAACCAATAACGACGCTGAATACAAGGCACTAATAGCAGGATTGAAGCTGGCCCTCGAGATGAAAGTTGAGAATCTAAATGTGTTTAGTGATTCGATGCTAGTGGTTGGACATATTAAAGGAGGCTTTCAGGCTAGAGGCCCCCGTACCGACTTATACACGAGGCATGCACAAGAGCTCATGGGTAAATTTAAGGAAGTTAACCTGGAACAAATTTCCCACGCACAAAATGCGGATGCAGATGCCTTGGCTAAACTAGGATCTCAAAGGGAGGCTACACTGTTGGGGGTAATACCCCTGGAAATCCAAAAACAGCCTAGTATTTTTCAGGCTGAGGTCATGGGGTAGAAGTCCAAAGGGAAGAGTCGTGGGTCACTCCCATTTTGGACGATATCACAAAAGGAACACTCCCTGTGGACAAAGATGAGGCTAGGAGGATTAAGTACAAGGCAGCGAGGTATGTTATCTATAATGAAAATCTGTACAAAATGGGTTTGAACAGGCCTCTTTTAAGGTGTGTAACCGGAGATGAATGTGACTACATTATACGGGAGGTACATGGGGGTATTTGCGAGAACCATGCCGGAGGAACTTCTCTTGCCCATAAGATATTGAGATAGGGGTATTACTGGCCAACTCTACAGAAAGATGCCCATGAGTTCGCCCGCGCGTGTGATCGATGCCAAAGGTTTGCTAATCTAATAGTAACCCTTCTGTACCTTTGAAGCCCCTAACTAGCTCTTGGCCCTTTGCTGTCTGGGGGATAGACCTGATTGGGGAATTACCTAAAGGAAAAGGTGGGGTAAAGTACGCTGTAGTAGCCGTTGATTATTTTACAAAGTGGGCAGAAGCTGAGCCATTGGCTACCATTACTGCATCCAAGTTGAAGGAATTCATTTTTCGGGCCATTGTATGGAGATTCAAGGTCCCTTATAAGTTGATCTCGGACAATGGGAAGCAATTCGACAGTAAGGAAATGCGAAAGCTTTGTGATGACTTAAAGATCCAGAAGGGTTTCTCTGCAGTCTGCCACCCTCAAAGCAATGGGCAAACTGAAGCAGTGAATAAGATAATCAAGCATACCCTCAAGGAGAAGCTTGAGGAGAAGAAGGAGTATTGGCCTGAAGAACTGCCCATGGTGTTATGTTCTTATAATACTACGCCCAGGACGACCACTGTAGAATCCCCATTCACTTTGGCTTACGGATGTGAGGCTATGGTTCCAGTGGAGATAGGCTCTGGGTCATTCAGGCGTGATAATTATAACCCCATGGATAATGAGGTTAATCATCGGCTATATTTGGATCTTGTGGAAGAGGTACGGGCAACCTCCCAGCTGAAGCTAGCTGCCAACCAGCAAAGAACCCGTAAGTACTTTGACAAGAAGGTTAGAGCCCGACCGTTGCAGGTTGAGGACCTCGTTCTAAGGAAGGTATTGCCCAACATGAGGGTTCCAGGACATGGAGCCTTCGGGGCAAAATGGGAAGGCCCGTATAAGATAAAAACCGTCTTGTGGGAAGGCACGTATCATCTGGAAAATTTGGACGAGAAGTTGCTTCCACGGGTGTGGAACACTGAACTCTTGAAGAAGTACTATCAGTAAACCAATCAAGGTAATTCTCTCATAGGCCTCTTTCAGGCTATAGGATAAATAAAGATAGCCTATTAGTTAGGGCTATTATGTTTTAGGGATTATTCGTTTAGCTTATTAACCTGTTTTGGTAGATAGCCAGGATGTAGTGCATGTACACCTTCGGGGGAAACACGTTTTGGCAATTTGCCTTAATAAATCATGATTTGTTTTAACTTTATCTACTTCTGGCATATCGACTATTGTTTTTGTTTTTGCATAATTATTGCAGTCAAGCCTATATGTTTAAAACAAATATAGCATGATTACTTAGAATATAATTGCTCTAAGGAATGTGAATGTTTCTTGATATGATAATTCCTGCTTTAGTTCTTCACCATAAAAATTATTGATGCTAAAGAACTTGGGGGGTAGTAGCATACATATATATGGGCATATACGTTTATCTTGTCTGGCCTTGAAATGGGATAATTTTAAGCAAAATTAATCACAGAGTGAAAGTGTCCAGTATGTCGTTCTATCTACATGACATCTTTTAACTATGGTAGACTTTTTAGAAGACCTGGATTTCCCAACTTCAGCTGATACTTGATTAGAGGAGAAATCACTTGTTAGATAACATTGTTGTTTCACAATGTGACAGTCTGACACGATACTGGTTCGGTAGTATATGCTTGCAAAAAGGAATGACTGTAATATATGATCAAATAATTGGCTGATATACACCTGTTCGTTCGACTGAACTCGTAGTAGTCTAGCCTCGACTCAAATTGTTGTATTTGGGACCAACTTTCTGAGACAGCTTTGATTTTGATTTAGGTTGTTACTATTGATACTCTGTCTACTTGTAATTCTGGAAAGCCATTGGTAACATAACGAATATTTCATAGAATTAAAACATGATGATTAAGATCTTTATGTTTCCTTTCTATCATTATGTTTTTTCAAACAGCGTGTACATCCGCAATGGTTTTCCTTGTGTCTGCTGTCTTGTGTCAATTAAGAAAGAGAAAGGCAAGGCTACCTCCTCAAATTCTAAACTATGCTCCAGGCATTTGGAGTTGGATCATTACAAGGGTTGTTTTTTTTTGTAAATGATTATTAATCTTGTATGATGTACCATAAGTATTGTGCAGGAGAATCTGTACAAGTATGCTCAATAGTCATATAGGTATGTAGAATCAAAAGAATTCCAATATGGGAAAGCAAATGCCCAAGAGATTATTATCCAAACTAGGTACGTCAAAGCATCGGGCTCGGATTGAGACCGAATTTTTTCTATTGATCGATCCATATCCGAATCTATTAAAATCCTTTTAATTTTTTTTTAAATTTTTATTTACATTCAACACAATTTCTGCCATCATCACCTACTACTGCATCAAAAATAACATTATTACTATCAAACACCGTCATTATTCCTACTTCCTTATCTTTGTATTTATAGCCTATTCATATCCGGATCTATTAGGATCCTTTTAATATTTTCTAAATTTTTATTTTCATTCAACACAATTTTTGCCATCATCATCTACCACTGTATTAAAAATAGTATTATTATTATCAAACACCATCATTCTCCCTACTTCTTTATCTTTGTATTAATAATATAACGTTATATAATCGGAGGTACATACTATCATTTCTTTTAATAATATAACGTTATATAACGGGAGGTACTATCATTTGTTTTGTTCGGTTTATTATTTTTTGAACATCCTGCTAAAAAAAATGAACATGGCACCAAACGAGTTATTTTGTGTAGTTTAACTATTTAAGTAGGGTAAATTAAAAATGATATTCCCTCTGTTCCACTGAGATGTCTACGTTACTATTCAGAACACATTTCGAGACTTCTATAAAGTATAGTTTCATAATATTTTTTTTAATTTTTTTTTGAATAATATTTTAAGCATAAAATTTTTATTCAAAAAAAAATTATGAAACTGTTGTGCCTAAAATCAGCCGTGGGCCAGATTTATGGCCTATAGGCAGATTTGGGCTTTGTGGATGGCAGAACGGGGGATGTTGGACCCGAATGTATTACTGTTGCGGGGGTATACGCAAGATGGGGATTGCCTTCCTGAAGGGGTGTTAGCAAAGGAAGGCTAGAAGCACATTTAGAGGATCCCTAATACCCTAGAGTCTCTGGGGTATGCCAAGACACCAGGGTCTTCAGGGTATGCCAGTTAGCTGGGCTATGCAGATGATGGTAAGAGGCCTGTAGTGACAGTGTTGTAGTAAAAAACGAACTCTAAAAATGGGACAGCAGGAAGGAAACGACTCCTAGTGATTTACAACTGCTTACAAACGGATTTATTTGATGCATGTATGGAATATACATATATATGGTTGATAAATATAATAATTACATGGATAAATAAAGGTTAATGGTGTATTAGAAGTAGGACTCTCTTATCCTAGCCCAAACCTAGCTGGATAAGGATCAAGAACAGCCCTAGGCTTGGGCAAAAACGTGGTTGGCAAATCTGATGAGGAGTCCTATAACAACTAGAACTACATGCGGACTTGATTCTTATAAATATAGGATATGTAGGCCATTTGCGGGGTTACATACACACACGTTTTCTCTACTAATCATCGAGTAGAAGCATTCTGTGAGATCATCCAAGCATACTTACGACTGAGTAGGAAGTATTCAGTCATCATATCTCGAAAACCTTGCAAATCCAGTCCAAACACAGCCTTGCTCGCCACGGATTCCGGCGAGTCGGGCGTATACAGCTATCACAAATAGGCCCTCAATCAGGCCTAAATCTAGGCATACTTCCCATTATTTCAGCGATTTCCTCCAAAAAATATTGCACCATTTTCCTCTCACAACATTTCTGGCGCTAGAAAAAGGGGGGTTTATCGTACTTGAATTAATCTCTAGAGAGGAGAGATGTCGGGAAGTTTTGGTAATGAACGAACACCAAGCGAGAGTCATAATGACCGTGAAGAAGGAAATGGAAGAGTTACGCATTCGGAGCTCCTCAGGAAGATTGAACAGATGAGTCAAAAGATTGTTTCCTTGGAGAAGAAGTCTCTAAGAATGAAAAGGTGGAGGCGAAAATATGATGGTAGTGGCCAAAAGGCTAAAAAGGCTCAAATCTCGCCGGTTCGCCTTAACTTTGATGATGAAGAAGAGGATCTGGAAGACGATTAGAAGAAACCAACGTTTTCTGACGTTGAAACTGGTCAAGAAAATCCCGATTGGGATACCGATGAGGAGGACTATCGCGAGTCCGAGGGCTCCCCCGCGCGTAGCATCAGCGTGTTTGATAGGATGTGGGAGAAGTTGAGTAACAAGGACCTGCATCATAAGCTGATGGAGATGCGAGATAGAGCTGAATGGCGAAAGTAAACAGAGAAATCAACCTCGAATGGGTCTCAAAGAGAAAAAACAGTCTCTCGGGCTTCTCAAAGGGAGAAATCAGGTTCTCGGTCTCATACCCAGGACCGAAGATCCTGTTCAGTAAAGACCCCGGTTGTGGAAGAGGAGGAACGCAGTGCTAGCTCTCATCATAATTCTGTGATACCCTCCAGTGGGGATTTCACCGAAAACTCAGATGCTGAGGGAAGTCTCTTCTCGGACGGAGAAGACAGGCAATATAAAGTGAAAGATTTGAAGGTAGCCCTAAGGAGGCTAAAGGCCGAAAAGCATGCACGATCTGATTTGACCGTCATGTCCCCCTTTACCAGAAAAGTGAGAGACTCTCCTCTTCCACGTTCTTATAGGGGCTAGGGGACTTAAAGTTCAGTGGAATCACAGACCCCGTGGAATATTTGAGCCGCTTTAAAACGAAAATAGAGGTATACCAAATTAATGACTTGACTAAGTGTCGTCTACTGGTTGCTACACGAAGGGATAACGCTCACCAGTGGTTTAAGAGGCTTCTAGCTAATTCAATTAGGTCCTGGAGGCAAATGAGCGAAATGTTCCTATCCCAATTCCGGGCATCGGTGGCATACGCTCCACCTGCCAATACGCTGGCAAATATCAAGCAAAAGGATAATGAGACTTTGAATGAGTACCTGAAGTGTTTTAACGACGAAGTATCCAAAGTAAGGAAAGCCTCGGAAGAGACTTATAAGAATTTTCTAATAGCCGGGATTAAGCCAGGAACTGATTTCTGGAAAGAACTTCAGTGACGAGAGTTAAGAACTCTAGCAGCCTTCTATGCCAAGGCAGAGCCCCATAAGGTGGTGGAAGAATCTCTGGCTAAACTCAAAAAGGACAATAACCCGGGAGGCTCGGGAAATTGGGGTAAAAATAAGAGGAACAAGTCTTACAGCCCCAAAGGAAGGGGGTATGCTCGTAGGACTTCATACGGGACGACCCCATATAGTGGAAACCAGGCGGAGAGGTCAGAAAAAGATGATAAGAAATCCCCAATTACGGTGAATACCGCTGGCTCTCAAAGGAGCGCGAGTTATAAATATCCCGCCAAAAGAGAGGCTGCTAGGTATACGGAGTATACCCCCTTAACTGCCCCAATAGGGCATATCCTTAAAGTTGGGGACAAAAGTGGCATTTTCCGTAAACCAGCCCGAAATGGACCACCCGGAAGAAAGGATATGGCTCAATATTGTGCTTTCCATGATGCTAATGGACATGAGACGGGCGAATGTCGTCACTTGAAAGACCACATAGAGGATCTGATCAGAAAAGGATTTCTGACATAATTTGTGGCTAAAGAAGCCAAAAGGTATAAGGATGATAATGCGGGAAAAGAAGGGGGAAAAGGAAATCCCGAGAGACCCGTAAGGGCCAAAAGCATCCATACCATCATCGGAGGTCCTTACATTAGAGGCTCAAGCCGAAATGCCATGAAAAATTATGCTCGTGAGGCAAGGGGGCAATCCTCACTAATGTCTGCAACCTGTCAGAGAGGCCTCCCAAGTACTTCAAAGGGGAATCAGTCGACGTAACCTTTAGAGAGGCAGACGCCCGATATGTGCATAACCCTCACAATGATGCCTTAGTCGTGAATGCTTTAATTGGAGGAACTAATGTCTACAAAATGCTGGTGGATAATGGGAGTTCCGTCAATATCTTAGCCTATAGCACTTACCAGAAAATGGGGCTAGTAGACAGCGAATTATTACCCTGCTATAATGATGTGTATGGATTTACCAGCCCCCCTGTCTTGGTGGTGGGGCGAATTAAATTACCTGTTACCTTGGGGGAAGAGCCTCAGACAGCCACGCGAATCACCGAGTTCGTGGTGGTAAATGAAGATATCTCCTACAATGGGATTATTGGCAGACCCCTGCTAAGGGAAATGAGAATTATTACGTCTATTCATCACTTCTCTATAAAATTCCCTACCCCTAATGGAATTGGATGGGTAAAGGGCTGCCATACGGACTCTAGGGAATGTTACAACAGAGCTCTGCATATGGCTATGCGAGCGAGTAGGCATCTGTTTGATGGAGGTTCAAGTGAAGAGTGCTACCGATACTTGGAGCCGGCTAATGAGAAAAATGGAAATACCCCTCAAGAGTGGAAAGTAAAGTCAAAAAGAGAATCTTGCAATGCAATCATGATTGTGCAACACCCTGGTGAGGAGCCATACACGGATGTTGCCTCTTTTCAGGGGGTAGGTACCCGTAAAGAAGTACTCTTATTGGAGGCCCCGAAAACTGGGAAAATCGCAGAAGTCATAGAACCCCTGGTGGAGGGGGTAGTTAAAGAGGTCAATGACAGTGATTTTGAAAGCTTTGACACCAATGATGTTTTACCCGAGAAAGAGGAAATTAAATAGGCTCAACCTGGGGTGGAAATAGACCTTGATTCTCGAATGCCGGAATCGAGTGAAAAGGCAGGTGTAGCTGGAGACACCGTCTCGGTTATGGTAGATGATTTTGATCCGACAAAGGAACTCAAAATTGGTAAACAACTAAGTGCCGAATTACAAATAGCCCTGACTTCATTCTTGAAGAAGAACTTGGATGTCTTTGTATGGAGTCATTCTGACATGATAGGGGTGGATCCCAAAGTCATGTGTCACCATCTGAATATTGACCCTGATAAGAGGGCTGTAAGGCATAAAAGAAGGGCTATGAGTGGAGAAAGTGCTTCAGCTTTGAAAGAAGAAGTCGGCAGACTATTGAAAGCCGACCTAGTAAGGGAATCATTCTACCCCATGTGGCTGGCGAATCCTGTCTTGGTTAAGAAGCCTAATGGAAAATGGCGTACATGTGTGGAATTCACTGATTTGAATAAGGCCTGCCCAAAAGATAGCTTCCCACTGCCTCGTATTGATCAGCTAGTGGATTCAATGGCAGGTCACGCCCTTCTGAGCTTCATGGATGCGTACTCGGGGTATAATCAAATCCCTATGTATGAGCCCGACCAAGAACATACATCCTTCATTACTAACATAGGGCTATATTGTTATATTGGAATGCCCTTCGGCCTGGTTAATATTGGGGCTACTGTTGGGAACCACGGACTTAGGGTGTTACTACGTTTTACGATAAAGATTACGAAAAGAGGATTACCTTGTTAATGGTTGATTCCACGCTCTTCTATTGTATTCCCAAATTCCCTTGAGCGAAGTGTGGCCTCCGTCTTCTCAAGTTATCCTCTCTTCTTGCTCCTTGGTGGCTACAATATGTTTTCACACACTTGCCAAGCAAGAAGAGAATAAGAATATATATAGGCTACAATAGGGACCATGGATAATTAGGTTGGGCCTTCTAATTACATCTTGAGCCTAGCCCAATGTAATTAAATATTAATTCAATCCACTAAAGAATTAATATTTGCACTACCTTTCCTAATACCGTAATTTAATTAATTCGGTTCCAATATTATTTGCTTATTAAATTCCCCATGTTTAAAATATCATATGTCCATTAATTAAATAAATTACTGATAATTTATTTAATTAATATCTTTTATCCTTGATCATCCACTCAACCTTTATTTAATTATGCCAGAATAAATTCCACCTGCAAGGTTTCACATAATTAAATCTTTTTGAGCTTTCAAGGGGACATCATTAACCCGAATATTATCAGGACATGAATTCCTTCAATAAATAATATCCACCATGTATATAATTCCATCACCCAAAATATAATCATATAATTCAAAAGAATTATTTCATATATAAATCAAAGCATGTAAATAATATACACGTGTCAATTACTATTTCCGGATTAAGAACCTAAGCATTAATAATAACATAGAATCTTAGTTCTCCTTCTTAATCAGTATTAAGGGAACAATTCTAAATTTGATCCTGTTCAATATACACAAAGTATACTAGCATTATTTATTAGTCAATATAAACTAATCTAAATAATACTACAACCATACCAGTGGATTGTCCAACACCACCTGTACTGTGAACCTTATTATATTATATAACCGTATTTAACAATCTAATATTCTGTATCCCATTTGATACTAGATTGTTCACAATATATAATATTAGACAACATGTAAACATTCAAATGTTTCTCAAATAAACTGGCCGGAAATAAATGTACATACTTGAAATAAATATTTTCAGTATACACTAACAATCTCCCACTTATACTCAAAATATTCTATGTGTACATCAGTGTTTATTTAATCCACTATTACATAAATATCTATGTGTCCATCCATCTGACTCCTATCGCTTCCACATGCTTGTCAAAAACCTTGGTTGGCAAGCTCTTTGTGAAAGGATCTGCTCGGTTGTCTTCTGATGATATGTGAGCCACAACTACATCCCCTCGCTTTACGATTCCTCGTATGAGATGATACTTACGTTCAATATGTTTAGCTGCTTTGTGGTCTCGCGGTTCCTTTGAATTTGCCACAGCACCAGTGTTATCACAATACACCGTCAAGCTCCTAGGCAAATTAGGTACCACATCTAAGTCCAAAAGGAAGTTCCTGAACCATACAGCCTCCTTGGCAGCCTCAGAGGCCGCCACGTACTCGGCCTCCATGGTGGAGTTTGCAATGCATTTCTGTTTTACACTCCTCCACATAACGGCTCCACCTCCCAAAGTAAAAACATATCCCGAGGTTGATTTCCTCTTATCCCTATCTGATTGGAAATCTGAATCAGTATATCCCAAAGGAAATAGATCTGAGGCCTTGTAAATTAACATATACTCCTTAGTCCTTCTCAGGTACTTGAGTATAGTTTTTACTGCACTCCAATGTTCCTGACCTGGGTTCGACTGATATCTACTAACCATGCCTACAGCAAAGCAGATGTCAGGCCTCGTACATAACATATCATACATTAAGCTTCCACATGCTGAAGTATAAGGAACTGCTTTCATGCTCTCTATATCCTTAGGTGTCGAAGGACACTGCTTCTTAGATAGAACAACTCCATGCTTAAAAGGTAAAAAACCTTGCTTGGAGTTCTGCATGTTAAAACGAGCTAATACTTCATCAATGTAGGGCTCTTGAGATAAAGCCAACATCCTTTTCTTGCGATCCCTTATAACTTTGATCCCAAGGATGTATGCCGCTTCACCTAAGTCCTTCATGTCAAATTGTTTGAACAACCATGCCTTTACTGATGACAACATCTCAACATTGTTTCCAATGAGTAAAATATCATCTACATATAGTACTAGAAAAACCACTGCATTACCTTCACTTCTCTTATACACGCACGATTCGCTTGGACTTTGATCAAATCCATATGACTGGACTGCCTGATCAAAACGAATATTCCAGTCTCTAAAAGCTTGTTTAAGTCCATAAATAGACCTCTTAAGCTTACATACCAGATGCTCTTGGCCTTCCTTAATGAATCCTTTTAGTTGCTGCATATAGATGGTTTCTTCAAGACTTCCATTAAGAAAAGCTGTCTTGACATCCATTTGCCAAATCTCATAATCGAGATGAGCTGCTATAGATAAAAGAATACGGATTGACTTAAGCATGACTACCGGTGAAAAGGTTTCCTCATAATCGATACCTTCTTTCTGAGTATACCCTTTCGCAACAAGTCTTGCTTTCCAGGCTTTCACCTTTTTATCTAATCCCCTCTTTTTCTTGTAGATCCACTTACATCCAATAGGTTTTATACCTTTGGGTGGTTCCACGAGCTCCCAGACCTGATTAGAATACATTGATTCTATCTCAGATTCCATCGCCTTTTGCCAAAGATCTGCATCTTTGTCTTGTACTGCCTCTTCGTATGTACGGGGATCATCATCATGTTCACCAGGGACCAAGTCTGAAGACTCTCCCAAAAACATGAATCTATCAGGCTGTTGAACAACCCTCCCACTACGACGAGGCACTGGTGTGGTATTAGTGACAGGTTGTACATTACGTTGTGGTTGTTCTACTTGTACTACAGCTTCATGGGTATTATTTGTCCCTCCCACTAGTTCCTCTAAAACGACACTACTCATGGGTTTGTGATTCATTATATAGTCCTCCTCCAAGAATCTTGCATTGGTGCTAACAATGACATCCCGATTCTTCGCACTATAAAATAAATATCCTTTCGTTCCCACGGGGTAGCCTACAAACAACCTTACTTCTGTACGAGATTTTAACTTAGTCGCGTTCTTGTTCAGCACATGTGCTGGACAACCCCATATTCGAATATGTCTTAGACTCGGTTTATCCCCGGTCCACAATTCTAAGGGGGTTTTAGGAACCGACTTAGAAGGTACTAAGTTCAGAAGATAAGCTGCTGTCTCTAAGGCATGTCCCCAAAATGACTTGGGTAAATCCGAATAACTCATCATCGATCTAACACTCTCTAAAAGAGTCCAGTTCCTTCTCTCTGCTACACCGTTCTGCTGGGGTGTGCCTGGTGTAGTTAACTGGAATTCTATCCCATTTTCTGATAAATATTCCCTAAATTCTCCAAGAAAGTATTCGCCACCACGATCTGATCGTAGTGACTTGATACTTTTATTAAGTCGCTTCTCCGTTTTAGCTTTGTACTCTTTGAACTTATCAAAGCACTCAGACTTACGGTGCAACAAATAAACGTACCCATATCTAGAATAATCATCAATGAAAGTGACGAAATATTCATAACCACCTCTTGCTTGGATATTCATGGGTCCACATAAATCAGAGTGAACCATATCTAACAGTTGTTTGGCTCTATTCCCTTTTACCTTGAAAGGCCTATTAGTCATTTTACCTTCCAAGCAGGATTCACAAACTGGAAATGGCTCCACTGCCAATGAGCTTAAAGGCCCGTTTACTACCAGTCTTTGAATCCTCCTCAAGTTAATATGACCTAATCTCAAGTGCCAAAGATATGTTTGGTTCAAACTAGAAGGTTCCTTTCTTTTAGTAGAGTTAGAAGATGTGTTGTTTAATTCCCTAAATTGCAGTTGCAGTGCAGGTTGACTAGGATTAATTATATACAAATTGTCTTGCAATGTACCAGAACATATAATTCGTTTATTCATCATAATAGAAACATTACGATCCAAACAAACATTATAACCATCCAAAGCAAGTTTAGAAACCGAAATTAAATTCCTTCTAAAAGAAGGTACATAAATACAATTGTTCAAAACCAAAATCCTATCAGAACCAAAAGATAAATGAATAACTCCTACTGCAACTACTGCTACTTTCGTAGCATCTCCCATGAACACGTATATCTCACCATCTCTAAGCATTCTGGATAGTTGGAACCCCTGCATAGAATTACAAACATGATCAGTGTCTCCTGTATCTACACACCAAGTTCTCGTAGATATAGCCGCTATAAATGTTTCTGTAACTAGAGAAAGAGACATACCAGTATTATTTATCTTCTTAGGAAGAGGACAATCCTGTTTCCAGTGACCTGACTGTTTGTATCTGAAGCACTTTCCCTTAGGCTTTTTCACACCACCCTGAACTCCCACTGCCTTCACAGCTTTCTGTGTCTGAGCCTTTTTCTTCTTCTTAATACCTTTTGGCTTAGAGGAAGAACCTTTCTCAGCCACATTCACTTGAACACTCTGCCGAAATAATTCTTCAGCTGCCTGAAGTTCTGTCAGCAGTTCCGCGAGACTATACTGCCTCTTGTTCATGTTGTAATTCAAGCGGAACTTCTCAAAACTCTTGGACAAGCTCATAAGGATAATGTCAATCTGGGTTTCCCCATCAAGTTCAGCACCAAGGATCTCTATCTCATTCAGATGCGACATCATCTTGAGAACATGATCCCTTACAGGTGTGCCTTCAGCCATCTGAGTGTTCATTAAAGCCTTCATGGCTACTTGCCTAGCAGCCCTATTCTGATCTCCAAAAAGTTCCTTGAGATTAAAGAGCATATCCGAAGCAGTGGCCATAGACTGATGCTGATGCTGCAAAACACCCGACATTGCTGCCAGAATGTAACATCGCGACATCTCATCAGCCTTAATCCACCGTTTATAATACTCTTTCTCATCTTCAGGAGCATCAACAGCGGGCTGTTCAGGCTTAGGTTCATAAGTGCAAAACTTGTACTCCTCAACAGTCAACATATTGTCCAAATTTCGTTTCCATTCAATATAGTAAGGTCCGGTAAGTTTGTTATCCTTAAGTATGGTGAATAGTGAATTAAAACCCATTTTATCCTGAGAATCATGCATAAAAACATCACATAGATAAGGGTGCATTAATTATTAAGATCTATTGATTCCTCTAACAATTATTAAAATTTAATGCACTAACATCTAAACACCATAAGCTTTTGGTACGCCACAATGTGTGACATGTATACCACCTAATTTTGTTTAAATGTTACTTCAGTCCTATTACTAAACAATATGCCACGTTGGGGTGGACTATATTATTTTTCATAGCTAAGTGTATAATATCATCAAATCTTAAATTATTTGAAATCTATGGAACTTGGTACGCCACGATGGGTGGCGTGTATACCTTCCAATATTCGTAATTTTGCCTTGAATAGAATACTTCAATTCAATATTCATCAATGGTTTGATTTCCAGGTAGTGGAGGAGTCACATCGGTCTCGCTTAAAACCCACAGCCTTACAAGTTCGATGAACTCGTTTTTGACAAAATCGCCCCAAATCAGAAATAAAGAAAATCCGTATTTTATTCCTTTTAAAAATTAATTTAAGAAGTTTGTTCTAGTAATTTCTATAACATTCTAGACACCATAAATTACATGCCACGATGGGTGACGTATATAAAATTTAGATCCGTCTTTATGTTAAATTACCTACAACCAATAATGGAGACCATGGGATTTAATTTCATATTAATTCCCTCTCCCACTTAGAATTTTTTATTAAAATTGAGGAATTTTAAAATTAAATGGGGCCCTATGTTGTTATAATTATGTCTAATCATGCATTCAAAATACACACATAATTTTAGCAACATATAACATTTAATTAAAACAATAAATAAAATTTATGTCCATGTCGTCCTAATTAAGTTAAACATGCAATTTTAAAAGAATTACACACATAATTAACGACACACATAATCAATAAATTAAAGCAATAATTAAAATTTAATGGAAAAAATTAAAATAAATTTTTCCACTATTATGGCCCTTGAAAAAAAATCCAGCTCTAAAAAAAAATCTGCCCCAAGCGCGCCCCGACGCCCCCAGCAGCCCCAGCAGCCCCAGCTGCCGCAGCGGCCGCAGCGCGCGCGCCTGTTGGTTTTCTGTGAGTTTTGTTTTGATTTTGTTCGATCCAAACATCAACAACAGCCCCTTGTAATCGCACAGCGGAACAAAAAACTACCGGAATTGATTTCCGATCGCACATAACTATTACAAAATACCCGGAATAATTATAAAAAAATAGATCTAATACAAAACTAATTTTGTAAAATCTATTCTAACACGATCAACCCTCGTGTAAATTACAACCACGATTAAACCACGTGGAAACCAAAACAAAAATTAACCACGATTAAACCATGTGGGATCCAAACACATAATTAAAATATACATGACCATAATAGTGGATTAACAACCTGCATAAAAAACAATACAAGCAAAACACTATATACACGCATATATAATTACGACATGGATATTATATCATAAAACGTAGAACCCATTACCAGGCTCTTGATACCAATTGTTGGGAACCACGGACTTAGGGTGTTACTACGTTTTACGATAAAGATTACAAAAAGAGGATTACCTTGTTAATGGTTGATTCCACGCTCTTCTATTGTATTCCCAAATTCCCTTGAGCGAAGTGTGACCTCCGTCTTCTCAAGTTATCCTCTCTTCTTGCTCCTTGGTGGCTACAATATGTTTTCACACACTTGCCAAGCAAGAAGAGAATAAGAATATATATAGGCTACAATAGGGACCATGGATAATTAGGCTGGGCCTTCTAATTACATCTTGAGCCTAGCCCAATGTAATTAAATATTAATTCAATCCACTAAAGAATTAATATTTGCACTACCTTTCCTAATACCGTAATTTAATTAATTCGGTTCCAATATTATTTGCTTATTAAATTCCCCATGTTTAAAATATCATATATCCATTAATTAAATAAATTACTGATAATTTATTTAATTAATATCTTTTATCCTTGATCATCCACTCAACCTTTATTTAATTATGCCAGAATAAATTCCACCTGCAGGGTTTCACATAATTAAATCTTTTTGAGCTTTCAAGGGGACATCATTAACCCGAATATTATCAGGACATGGATTCCTTCAATAAATAATATCCACCATGTATATAATTACATCACCCAAAATATAATGATATAATTCAAAAGAAGTATTTCATATATAAATCAAAGCATGTAAATAATATACACGTGTCAATTACTATTTCCGGATTAAGAACCTAAGCATTGATAATAACATAGAATCTTAGTTCTCC
The DNA here is from genome assembly GCF_009905375.1 of Apium graveolens. Classification (NCBI taxonomy): domain Eukaryota; kingdom Viridiplantae; phylum Streptophyta; class Magnoliopsida; order Apiales; family Apiaceae; genus Apium; species Apium graveolens. The sequence continues at coordinate 137,655,719 of NC_133657.1, forward strand.
TTCTTAATCAGTATTACGGGAACAATTCTAAATTTAATCTCGTTCAATATACAAAAAGTATACTAGCATTATTTATTAGTCAATATAAACTAATCTAAAAAATACTACAGCCATACCAGTGGATTGTCCAACACCACCTGTGCTGTGAACCTTATTATATTATATAACCGTATTTAACAATCTAATATTCTGTATCCCATTTGATACTAGATTGTTCACAATATATAATATTAGACAACATGTAAACATTCAAATGTTTCTCAAATAAACTGGCCAGAAATAAATGTACATACTTCAAATAAATATTTTCAGTATACACTAACAGCTACATATTAAAGGCTAGTTAATATGATGTTTAAGAATCAAATTGGGAAAACAATGGAGGTATCTGTGGACGATATATTGGTAAAGTCAAAGGTGACAAGGGATCATGTAATACACCTTTCATAAATGTTTGACATATTAAGACAATTCAGGATGAAGCTAAACCCCCAAAAGTATGTATTCGGGGTAGAGTCGGGGAAATTCTTGGGATTCATAGTGAACCACAGGGGTATTGAGGCAAACCCCACTAAAATCAAAGCGCTATTAGAAATGAGATCCCCTCGGAACGTTCGAGAGGTACAGAGCCTTACAGGGAGGATAGCGGCCTTAAACCGATTTGTCTCTAAGTCATAATGCAAGGAGTTCTTCTCAGCTATCAAAAAGGGAAAGATCTTCGAGTGGACAGCCGAATGTGAAGAGGCCTTCACCAAAATTAAGGAACAGCTAGGGAATCCCCCATTGTTGTCTAAGCCCTTGGAGGGAGAAACCCTACTGCTGTACTTAGCCGTCTCAGACTATTCAATCAGTGCAGTATTGGTCCGGGAAGATGAGCAGGTGCAATACCCTGTCTATTACGTGAGCAAGAGACTATTGGACGCTGAGACCCGGTATACGAATATGGAAAAATTGGCCTATGCCTTAATTTTTATTCTCAAGGAAGTTGAGGCCATATTTTCAAGCACATCGGATGAAAGTCAGAACTTTATTTCCCCTAAGGCAGGTTATGCACAAACCTGAAGCTTCGGGAAGGATGATGAAATATGCTGTCGATCTGGGGAAATTTGATGTGGAGCCCGGGACTGCTATTAAGGGGTAAGCTTTGGCCAATTTCTTCCTGGAATTCCCCTCTTCTTTTGAAGTAAGTGGGGATAAATGCGTCACTGAATCAACACCTATGGAAATCCCTAAAGAAAACTGCTCGGCCTGGTGGACTTTGTATGTTGATGGGGCTGTGAATGGGAATGGAGCAGGCTCGGGTATAGTGCTGGTTAGCCCTGAAGGGCATAAACTTTAAAGTTCTATTCACTTTGGCTCCAAGGCAACCAATAACGACGCTGAATACAAGGCACTAATAGCAGGATTGAAGCTGGCCCTCGAGATGAAAGTTGAGAATCTAAATGTGTTTAGTGATTCGATGCTAGTGGTTGAACATATTAAAGGAGGCTTTCAGGCTAGAGGCCCCCGTACCGACTTATACACGAGGCATGCACAAGAGCTCATGGGTAAATTTAAGGAAGTTAACCTGGAACAAATTTCCCACGCACAAAATGCGGATGCAGATGCCTTGGCTAAACTAGGATCTCAAAGGGAGGCTACACTGTTGGGGGTAATACCCCTGGAAATCCAAAAACAGCCTAGTATTTTTCAGGCTGAGGTCATGGGGTAGAAGTCCAAAGGGAAGAGTCGTGGGTCACTCCCATTTTGGACTATATCACAAAAGGAACACTCCCTGTGGACAAAGATGAGGCTAGGAGGATTAAGTACAAGGCAGCGAGGTATGTTATCTATAATGAAAATCTGTACAAAATGGGTTTGAACAGGCCTCTTTTAAGGTGTGTAACCGGAGATGAATGTGACTACATTATACGGGAGGTACATGGGGGTATTTGCGAGAACCATGCCGGAGGAACTTCTCTTGCCCATAAGATATTGAGATAGGGGTATTACTGGCCAACTCTACAGAAAGATGCCCATGAGTTCGCCCGCGCGTGTGATCGATGCCAAAGGTTTGCTAATCTAATAGTAACCCTTCTGTACCTTTGAAGCCCCTAACTAGCTCTTGGCCCTTTGCTGTCTGGGGGATAGACCTGATTGGGGAATTACCTAAAGGAAAAGGTGGGGTAAAGTACGCTGTAGTAGCCGTTGATTATTTTACAAAGTGGGCAGAAGCTGAGCCATTGGCTACCATTACTGCATCCAAGTTGAAGGAATTCATTTTTCGGGCCATTGTATGGAGATTCAAGGTCCCTTATAAGTTGATCTCGGACAATGGGAAGCAATTCGACAGTAAGGAAATGCGAAGCTTTGTGATGACTTAAAGATCCAGAAGGGTTTCTCTGCAGTCTGCCACCCTCAAAGCAATGGGCAAACTGAAGCAGTGAATAAGATAATCAAGCATACCCTCAAGGAGAAGCTTGAGGAGAAGAAGGAGTATTGGCCTGAAGAACTGCCCATGGTGTTATGTTCTTATAATACTACGCCCAGGACGACCACTGGAGAATCCCCATTCACTTTGGCTTACGGATGTGAGGCTATGGTTCCAGTGGAGATAGGCTCCGGGTCATTCAGGCGTGATAATTATAACCCCATGGATAATGAGGTTAATCATCGGCTATATTTGGATCTTGTGGAAGAGGTACGGGCAACCTCCCAGCTGAAGCTAGCTGCCAACCAGCAAAGAACCCGTAAGTACTTTGACAAGAAGGTTAGAGCCCGACCGTTGCAGGTTGGGGACCTCGTTCTAAGGAAGGTATTGCCCAACATGAGGGTTCCAGGACATGGAGCCTTCGGGGCAAAATGGGAAGGCCCGTATAAGATAAAAACCGTCTTGTGGGAAGGCACGTATCATCTGGAAAATTTGGACGAGAAGTTGCTTCCACGGGTGTGGAACACTGAACTCTTGAAGAAGTACTATCAGTAAACCAATCAAGGTAATTCTCTCATAGGCCTCTTTCAGGCTATAGGATAAATAAAGATAGCCTATTAGTTAGGGCTATTATGTTTTAGGGATTATTCGTTTAGCTTATTAACCTGTTTTGGTAGATAGCCAGGATGTAGTGCATGTACACCTTCGGGGGAAACACATTTTGGCAATTTGCCTTAATAAATCATGATTTGTTTTAACTTTATCTACTTCTGGCATATCGGATATTGTTTTTGTTTTTGCATAATTATTGCAGTCAAGCCTATATGTTTAAAACAAATATAGCATGATTACTTAGAATATAATTGCTCTAAGGAATGTGAATGTTTCTTGATATGATAATTCCTGCTTTAGTTCTTCACCATAAAAATTATTGATGCTAAAGAACTTGGGGGTAGTAGCATACATATATATGGGCATATACGTTTATCTTGTCTGGCCTTGAAATGGGATAATTTTAAGCAAAATTAATCACAGAGTGAAAGTGTCCAGTATGTCGTTCTATCTACATGACATCTTTTAACTATGGTAGACTTTTTAGAAGACCTGGATTTCCCAACTTCAGCTGATACTTGATTAGAGGAGAAATCACTTGTTAGATAACATTGTTGTTTCACAATGTGACAGTCTGACACGATACTGGTTCGGTAGTATATGCTTGCAAAAAGGAATGACTGTAATATATGATCAAATAATTGGCTGATATACACCTGTTCGTTCGACTGAACTCGTAGTAGTCTAGCCTCGACTCAAATTGTTGTATTTGGGACCAACTTTCTGAGACAGCTTTGATTTTGATTTAGGTTGTTACTATTGATACTCTGTCTACTTGTAATTCTGGAAAGCCATTGGTAACATAACGAATATTTCATAGAATTAAAACATGATGATTAAGATCTTTATGTTTCCTTTCTATCATTATGTTTTTTCAAACAGCGTGTACATCCGCAATGGTTTTCCTTGTGTCTGCTGTCGTGTGTCAATTAAGAAAGAGAAAGGCAAGGCTACCTCCTCAAATTCTAAACTATGCTCCAGGCATTTGGAGTTGGATCATTACAAGGGTTGTTTTTTTTTGTAAATGATTATTAATCTTGTATGATGTACCATAAGTATTGTGCAGGAGAATCTGTACAAGTATGCTCAATAGTCATATAGGTATGTAGAATGAAAAGAATTCCAATATGGGAAAGCAAATGCCCAAGAGATTATCCAAACTAGGTACGTCAAAGCATCGGGCTCGGATTGAGACCGAATTTTTTCTATTGATCGATCCATATCCGAATCTATTAAAATCCTTTTAATTTTTTTTTAAATTTTTATTTACATTCAACACAATTTCTGCCATCATCACCTACTACTGCATCAAAAATAACATTATTACTATCAAACACCGTCATTATTCCTACTTCCTTATCTTTGTATTTATAGCCTATTCATATCCGGATCTATTAGGATCCTTTTAATATTTTCTAAATTTTTATTTTCATTCAACACAATTTCTGCCATCATCATTGACCACTGTATTAAAAATAGTATTATTATTATCAAACACCATCATTACTCCTACTTCTTTATCTTTGTATTAATAATATAACGTTATATAATCGGAGGTACATACTATCATTTCTTTTAATAATATAATGTTATATAACGGGAGGTACTATCATTTGTTTTGTTCGGTTTATTATTTTTTGAACATCCTGCTAAAAAAAATGAACATGGCACCAAACGAGTTATTTTGTGTAGTTTAACTATTTAAGTAGGGTAAATTAAAAATGATATTCCCTCTGTTCCACTGAGATGTCTACGTTACTATTCAGAACACATTTCGAGACTTCTATAAAGTATAGTTTCATAATATTTTTTTTAATTTTTTTTTGAATAATAGTTTAAGCATAAAATTTTTATTCAAAAAAAAATTATGAAACTGTTGTGCCTAAAATCAGCCGTGGGCCAGATTTATGGCCTATAGGCAGATTTGGGCTTTGTGGATGGCAGAACGGGGGATGTTGGACCCGAATGTATTACTGTTGCGGGGGTATACGCAAGATGAGGATTGCCTTCCTGAAGGGGTGTTAGCAAAGGAAGGCTAGAAGCACATTTAGAGGATCCCTAATACCCTAGAGTCTCTGGGGTATGCCAAGACACCAGGGTCTTCAGGGTATGCCAGTTAGCTGGGCTATGCAGATGATGGTAAGAGGCCTATAGTGACAGTGTTGTAGTAAAAAACGAACTCTAAAAATGGGACAGCAGGAAGGAAACGACTCCTAGTGATTTACAACTGCTTACAAACGGATTTATTTGATGCATGTATGGAATATACATATATATGGTTGATAAATATAATAATTACATGGATAAATAAAGGTTAATGGTGTATTAGAAGTAGGACTCTCTTATCCTAGCCCAAACCTAGCTGGATAAGGATCAAGAACAGCCCTAGACTTGGGCAAAAACGTGGTTGGCAAATCTGATGAGGAGTCCGACAACAACTAGAACTACATGCGGACTTGATTCTTATAAATATAGGATATGTAGGCCATTTGCGGGGTTACATACACACACGTTTTCTCTACTAATCATCGAGTAGAAGCATTCTGTGAGATCATCCAAGCATACTTACGACTGAGTAGGAAGTATTCAGTCATCATATCTCGAAAACCTTGCAAATCCAGTCCAAACACAGCCTTGCTCGCCACGGATTCCGGCGAGTCGGGCGTATACAGCTATCACAAATAGGCCCTCGATCAGGCCTAAATCTAGGCATACTTCCCATTATTTCAGCGATTTCCTCCAAAAAATATTGCACCATTTTCCTCTCACAACATTTCTGGCGCTAGAAAAAGGGGGGTTTATCGTACTTGAATTAATCTCTAGAGAGGAGAGATGTCGGGAAGTTTTGGTAATGAACGAACACCAAGCGAGAGTCATAATGACCGTGAAGAAGGAAATGGAAGAGTTACGCATTCGGAGCTCCTCAGGAAGATTGAACAGATGAGTCAAAAGATTGTTTCCTTGGAGAAGAAGTCTCTAAGAATGAAAAGGTGGAGGCGAAAATATGATGGTAGTGGCCAAAAGGCTAAAAAGGCTCAAATCTCGCCGGTTCGCCTTAACTTTGATGATGAAGAAGAGGATCTGGAAGACGATCAGAAGAAACCAACGTTTTCTGACGTTGAAACTGGTCAAGAAAATCCCGATTGGGATACCGATGAGGAGGACTATCGCGAGTCCGAGGGCTCCCCCGTGCGTAGCATCAGCGTGTTTGATAGGATGTGGGAGAAGTTGAGTAACAAGGACCTGCATCATAAGCTGATGGAGACGCGAGATAGAGCTGAATGGCGAAAGTAAACAGAGAAATCAACCTCGAATGGGTCTCAAAGAGAAAAAACAGTCTCTCGGGCTTCTCAAAGGGAGAAATCAGGTTCTCGGTCTCATACCCAGGACCGAAGATCCTGTTCAGTAAAGACCCCGGTTGTGGAAGAGGAGGAACGCAGTGCTAGCTCTCATCATAATTCTGTGATACCCTCCAGTGGGGATTTCACCGAAAACTCAGATGCTGAGGGAAGTCTCTTCTCGGACGGAGAAGACAGGAAATATAAAGTGAAAGATTTGAAGGTAGCCCTAAGGAGGCTAAAGGCCGAAAAGCATGCACGCTCTGATTTGACCGTCATGTCCCCCTTTACCAGAAAAGTGAGAGACTCTCCTCTTCCACGTTCTTACAGGGGCTAGGGGACTTAAAGTTCAGTGGAATCACAGACCCCGTGGAATATTTGAGCCGCTTTAACACGAAAATAGAGGTATACCAAATTAATGACTTGACTAAGTGTCTTCTACTGGTTGCTACACGAAGGGATAACGCTCACCAGTGGTTTAATAGGCTTCTAGCTAATTCAATTAGGTCCTGGAGGCAAATGAGCGAAATGTTCCTATCCCAATTTCGGGCATCGGTGGCATACGCTCCACCTGCCAATACGCTGGCAAATATCAAGCAAAAGGATAATGAGACTTTGAATGAGTACATGAAGTGTTTTAACGACAAAGTATCCAAAGTAAGGAAAGCCTCGGAAGAGACTTATAAGAATTTTCTAATAGCCGGGATTAAGCCAGGAACTGATTTCTGGAAAGAACTTCAGCGACGAGAGTTAAGAACTCTAGCAGCCTTCTATGCTAAGGCAGAGCCCCATAAGGTGGTGGAAGAATCTCTAGCTAAACTCAAAAAGGACAATAACCCGGGAGGCTCGGGAAATTGGGGTAAAAATAAGAGGAACAAGTCTTACAGCCCCAAAGGAAGGGGGTATGCTTGTAGGACTTCATACGGGATGACCCCATATAGTGGAAACCAGGCGGAGAGGTCAGAAAAAGATGATAAAAAATCCCCAATTACGGTGAATACCGCTGGCTCTCAAAGGAGCGCGAGTTATAAATATCCCGCCAAAAGAGAGGCTGCTAGGTATACGGAGTATACCCCCTTAACTGCCCCAATAGGGCATATCCTTAAAGTTGGGGACAAAAGTGGCATTTTCCGTAAACCAGCCCGAAATGGACCACCCGAAAGAAAGGATATGGCTCAATATTGTGCTTTCCATGATGCTAATGGACATGAGACGGGCGAATGTCGTCACTTGAAAGACCACATAGAGGATCTGATCAGAAAAGGATTTCTGACATAATTTGTGGCTAAAGAAGCCAAAAGGTATAAGGATGATAAGGCGGGAAAAGAAGGGGGAAAAGGAAATCCCGAGAGACCCGTAAGGGCCAAAAGCATCCATATCATCATCGGAGGTCCTTACATTAGAGGTTCAAGCCGAAATGCCATGAAAAATTATGCTCGTGAGGCAAGGGGGCCAATCCTCACTAATGTCTGCAACCTGTCAAAGAGGCCTCCCAAGTACTTCAAAGGGGAATCAGTCGACGTAACCTTTAGAGAGGCAGACGCCCGATACGTGCATCACCCTCACAACGATGCCTTAGTCGTGAATGCTTTAATTGGAGGAACTAATGTCTACAAAATGCTGGTGGATAATGGGAGTTCCGTCAACATCTTAGCCTATAGCACTTACCAGAAAATGGGGCTAGTAGACAGCGAATTATTACCCTGCTATAATGATGTGTACGGATTTATCGGCCCCCCTATCTTGGTGGTGGGGCGAATTAAATTACCTGTTACCTTGGGGGAAGAGCCTCAGACAGCCACGTGAATCACCGAGTTCGTGGTGGTAAATGAAGATATCTCCTACAATGGGATTATTGGCAGACCCCTGCTAAGGGAAATGAGAATTATTACGTCTATTCATCACTTCTCTATAAAATTCCCTACCCCTAATGGAATTGGATGGGTAAAGGGCTGCCATACGGACTCTAGGGAATGTTACAACAGAGCTCTGCATATGGCTATGCGAGCGAGTAGGCATCTGTTTGATGGAGGTTCAAGTGAAGAGTGCTACCGATACTTGGAGCCGGCTAATGAGAAAAATGGAAATACCCCTCAAGAGTGGAAAGTAAAGTCAAAAAGAGAATCTTGCAATGCAATCATGATTGTGCAACACCCTGGTGAGGAGCCATACACGGATGTTGCCTCTTTTCAGGGGGTAGGTACCCGTAAAGAAGTACTCTTATTGGAGGCCCCGAAAACTGGGAAAATCGCAGAAGTCATAGAACCCCTGGTGGAGGGGGTAGTTAAAGAGGTCAATGACAGTGATTTTGAAAGCTTTGACACCAATGATGTTTTACCCGAGAAAGAGGAAATTAAATAGGCTCAACCTGGGGTGGAAATAGACCTTGATTCTCGAATGCCGGAATTGAGTGAAAAGGCAGGTGCAGCTGGAGACACCGTCTCGGTTATGGTAGATGATTTTGATCCGACAAAGGAACTCAAAATTGGTAAACAACTAAGTGCCAAATTACAAATAGCTCTGACTTCATTCTTGAAGAAGAACTTGGATGTCTTTGTATGGAGTCATTCTGACATGATAGGGGTGGATCCCAAAGTCATGTGTCACCATCTGAATATTGACCCTGATAAGAGGGCTGTAAGGCATAAAAGAAGGGCTATGAGTGGAGAAAGTGCTTCAACTTTGAAAGAAGAAGTCGACAGACTATTGAAAGCCGACCTAGTAAGGGAATCATTCTACCCCATGTGGCTGGCGAATCCTGTCTTGGTTAAGAAGCCTAATGGAAAATGGCGTACATGTGTGGAATTCAATGATTTGAATAAGGCCTGCCCAAAAGATAGCTTCCCATTGCCTCGTATTGATCAGCTAGTGGATTCAATGGCAGGTCACGCCCTTCTGAGCTTCATGGATGCATACTCGGGGTATAATCAAATCCCTATGTATGAGCCCGACCAAGAACATACATTCTTCATTACTAACATAGGGCTATATTGTTATATTGGAATGCCCTTCGGCCTGGTTAATATTGGGGCTACTGTTGGGAACCACGGACTTAGGGTGTTACTACGTTTTACGATAAAGATTACAAAAAGAGGATTACCTTGTTAATGGTTGATTCCACGCTCTTCTATTGTATTCCCAAATTCCCTTGAGCGAAGTGTGGCCTCCGTCTTCTCAAGTTATCCTCTCTTCTTGCTCCTTGGTGGCTACAATATGTTTTCACACACTTGCCAAGCAAGAAGAGAATAAGAATATATATAGGCTACAATAGGGACCATGGATAATTAGGTTGGGCCTTCTAATTACATCTTGAGCCTAGCCCAATGTAATTAAATATTAATTCAATCCACTAAAAAATTAATATTTGCACTACCTTTCCTAATACCGTAATTTAATTAATTCGGTTCCAATATTATTTGCTTATTAAATTCCCCATGTTTAAAATATCATATGTTCATTAATTAAATAAATTACTGATAATTTATTTAATTAATATCTTTTATCCTTGATCATCCACTCAACCTTTATTTAATTATGCCAGAATAAATTCCACCTGCAGGGTTTCACATAATTAAATCTTTTTGAGCTTTCAAGGGGACATCATTAACCCGAATATTATCAGGACATGAATTCCTTCAATAAATAATATCCACCATGTATATAATTCCATCACCCAAAATATAATCATATAATTCAAAAGAATTATTTCATATATAAATCAAAGCATGTAAATAATATACACGTGTCAATTACTATTTCCGAATTAAGAACCTAAGCATTAATAATAACATAGAATCTTAGTTCTCCTTCTTAATCAGTATTAAGGGAACAATTCTAAATTTGATCCTGTTCAATATACACAAAGTATACTAGCATTATTTATTAGTCAATATAAACTAATCTAAATAATACTACAACCATACCAGTGGATTGTCCAACACCACCTGTGCTGTGAACCTTATTATATTATATAACCGTATTTAACAATCTAATATTCTGTATCCCATTTGATACTAGATTGTTCACAATATATAATATTAGACAACATGTAAACATTCAAATGTTTCTCAAATAAACTGGCCGGAAATAAATGTACATACTTGAAATAAATATTTTCAGTATACACTAACAATCTCCCACTTATACTCAAAATATTCTATGTGTACATCAGTGTTTATTTAATCCACTATTACATAAATATCTATGTGTCCATCCATCTGACTCCTATCGCTTCCACATGCTTGTCAAAAACCTTGGTTGGCAAGCTCTTTGTGAAAGGATCTGCTCGGTTGTCTTCTGATGATATGTGAGCCACAACTATATCCCCTCGCTTTACGATTCCTCGTATGAGATGATACTTACGTTCAATATGTTTAGCTGCTTTGTGGTCTCGCGGTTCCTTTGAATTTGCCACAGCACCAGTGTTATCACAATACACCGTCAAGCTCCTAGGCAAATTAGGTACCACATCTAAGTCCAAAAGGAAGTTCCTGAACCATACAGCCTCCTTGGCAGCCTCAGAGGCCGCCACGTACTCAGCCTCCATGGTGGAGTTTGCAATGCATTTCTGTTTTACACTCCTCCATATAACGGCTCCACCTCCCAAAGTAAAAACATATCCCGAGGTTGATTTCCTCTTATCCCTATCTGATTGGAAATCTGAATCAGTATATCCCAAAGGAAATAGATCTGAGGCCTTGTAAATTAACATATACTCCTTAGTCCTTCTCAGGTACTTGAGTATAGTTTTTACTGCACTCCAATGTTCCTGACCTGGGTTCGACTGATATCTACTAACCATGCCTACATCAAAGCAGATGTCAGGCCTCGTACATAATATAGCATACATTAAGCTTCCACATGCTGAAGCATAAGGAACTGCTTTCATGCTCTCTATATCCTTAGGTGTCGAAGGACACTGCTTCTTACATAGAGCAACTCCATGCTTAAAAGGTAAAAAACCTTGCTTGGAGTTCTGCATGTTAAAACGAGCTAATACTTCATCAATGTAGGGCTCTTGATATAAAGCCAACATCCTTTTCTTGCGATCCCTTATAACTTTGATCCCAAGGATGTATGCCGCTTCACCTAAGTCCTTCATGTCAAATTGTTTGAACAACCATGCCTTTACTGATGACAACATCTCAACATTGTTTCCAATGAGTAAAATATCATCTACATATAGTACTAGAAAAACCACTGCATTACCTTCACTTCTCTTATACACACACGATTCGCTTGGACTTTGATCAAATCCATATGACTGGACTGCCTGATCAAAATGAATATTCCAGTCTCTAGAAGCTTGTTTAAGTCCATAAATAGACCTCTTAAGCTTACATACCAGATGCTCTTGGCCTTCCTTAATGAATCCTTTTGGTTGCTGCATATAGATGGTTTCTTCAAGACTTTCATTAAGAAAAGCTGTCTTGACATCCATTTTCCAAATCTCATAATCGAGATGAGCTGCTATAGATAAAAGAATACGGATTGACTTAAGCATGACTACCGGTGAAAAGGTTTCCTCAGAATCGATACCTTCTTTCTGAGTATACCCTTTCGCAACAAGTCTTGCTTTCCAGGCTTTCACCTTTTTATCTAATCCCCTCTTTTTCTTGTAGATCCACTTACATCCAATAGGTTTTATACCTTTGGGTGGTTCCACGAGCTCCCAGACCTGATTAGAATACATTGATTCTATCTCAGATTCCATCGCCTTTTGCCAAAGATCTGCATCTTTGTCTTGTACTGCCTCTTCATATGTACGGGGATCATCATCATGTTCACCAGGGACCAAGTCTGAAGACTCTCCCAAAAACATGAATCTATCAGGCTGTTGAACAACCCTCACACTACGACGAGGCACTGGTGCGGTATTAGTGACAGGTTGTACATTATGTTGTGGTTATTCTACTTGTACTACAGATTCATGGGTATTATTTGTCCCTCCCACTAGTTCCTCTAAAATGACACTACTCATGGGTTTGTGATTCATTATATAGTCCTCCTCCAAGAATCTTGCATTGGTGCTAACAATGACATCCCGATTCTTCGGACTATAAAATAAATATCCTTTCGTTCCCATGGGGTAGCCTACAAACAACCTTACTTCTGTACGAGATTCTAACTTAGTCGCGTTCTTGTTCAGCACATGTGCTGGACAACCCCATATTCGAATATGTCTTAGACTCGGTTTATCCCCGGTCCACAATTCTAAGGGGGTTTTAGGAACCGACTTAGAAGGTACTAAGTTCAGAAGATAAGCTGCTGTCTCTAAGGCATGTCCCCAAAACGACTTGGGTAAATCCGAATAACTCATCATCGATCTAACACTCTCTAAAAGAGTCCAGTTCCTTCTCTCTGCTACACCGTTCTGCTGGGGTGTGCCTGGTGTAGTTAACTGGAATTCTATCCCATTTTCTGATAAATATTCCCTAAATTCTCCAAGCAAGTATTCGCCACCACGATCTGATCGTAGTGACTTGATACTTTTATTAAGTCGCTTCTCCGTTTTAGCTTTGTACTCTTTGAACTTATCAAAGCACTCAGACTTACGGTGCAACAAATTAACGTACCCATATCTAGAATAATCATCAATGAAAGTGATGAAATATTCATAACCACCTCTTGCTTGGATATTCATGGGTCCACATAAATCAGAGTGAACCATATCTAACAGTTGTTTGGCTCTATTCCCTTTTGCCTTGAAAGGCCTATTAGTCATTTTACCTTCCAAGCAGGATTCATAAACTGGAAATGGCTCCACTGCCAATGAGCTTAAAGGCCCGTTTACTACCAGTCTTTGAATCCTCCTCAAGTTAATATGACCTAATCTCAAGTGCCAAAGATATGTTTGGTTCAAACTAGAAGGTTCCTTTCTTTTAGTAGAGTTAGAAGATGTGTTGTTCAATTCCCTAAATTGCAGTTGCAGTGCAGGTTGACTAGGATTAATTATATACAAATTGTCTTACAATGTACCAGAACATATAATTCGTTTATTCATCATAATAGAAATATTACGATCCAAGCAAACATTATAACCATCCAAAGCAAGTTTAGAAACCGAAATTAAATTCCTTCTAAAAGAAGGCACATAAAGACAATTGTTCAAAACCAAAATCCTATCAGAACCAAAAGATAAATGAATAACTCCTACTGCAACTACTGCTACTTTCGTAGCATCTCCCATGAACACGTATATCTCACCATCTCTAAGCATTCTGGATAGTTGGAACCCCTGCATAGAATTACAAACATGATCAGTGGCTCCTGTATCTACACACCAAGTGCTCGTAGATATAGCCGCTATAAATATTTCTGTAACTAGAGAAAGAGACATACCAGTATTGTTTATCTTCTTAGGAAGAGGACAATCCTGTTTCCAGTGACCTGACTGTTTGCATCTGAAGCACTTTCCCTTAGGCTTTTTCACACCACCCTGAACTCCCACTGCCTTCACAACTTTCTGTGTCTGAGCCTTTTTCTTCTTCTTAATACCTTTCAGCTTAGAGGAAGAACCTTTCTCAGCCACATTCACTTGAACACTCTGCCGAAATAATTCTTCAGCTGCCTGAAGTTCTGTCAGCAGTTCCGCGAGACTATACTGCCTCTTGTTCATGTTGTAATTCAAGCGGAACTGCTCAAAACTCTTGGACAAGCTCATAAGGATAATGTCAATCTGGGTTTCCCCATCAAGTTCAGCACCAAGGATCTCTATCTCATTCAGATGCGACATCATCTTGAGAACATGATCCCTTACAGGTGTGCCTTCAGCCATCTGAGTGTTCATTAAAGCCTTCATGGCTACTTGCCTAGCAGCCCTATTCTGATCTCCAAAAAGTTCCTTGAGATTAAAGAGCATATCCGCAGCAGTGGCCAGAGACTGATGCTGCAAAACACCCGACATTGCTGCCAGAATGTAACATCGCGACATCTCATCAGCCTTAATCCACCGTTTATAATACTCTTTCTCATCTTCAGGAGCATCAACAGCAGGCTGTTCAGGCTTGGGTTCATAAGTGCAAAACTTGTACTCCTCAGCAGTCAACACAATGTCCAAATTTCGTTTCCATTCAATATAGTTAGGTCCGGTAAGTTTGTTATCCTTAAGTATGGTGAATAGTGAATTAAAGCCCATTTTATCCTGAGAATCATGCATAAAAACATCACATAGATAAGGGTGCATTAATTATTAAGATCTATTGATTCCTCTAACAATTATTAAAATTTAATGCACTAACATCTAAACACCATAAGCTTCTGGTACGCCACGATGTGTGACATGTATACCACCTAATTTTGTTTAAATGTTACTTCGGTCCTATTACTAAACAATATGCCACGTTGGGGTGGACTATATTATTTTTCATAGCTAAGTGTATAATATCATCAAATCTTAAATTATTTGAAATATATGGAACTTGGTACGCCACGATGGGTGGCGTGTATACCTTCCAATATTCGTAATTTTGCCTTGAATAGAATACTTCAATTCAATATTCATCAATGGTTTGATTTCCAGGTAGTGGAGGAGTCACATCGGTCTCGCTTAAAACCCACAGCCTTACAAGTTCGATGAACTCGTTTTTGACAAAATCGCCCCAAATCAGAAATAAAGAAAATCCGTATTTTATTCCTTTTAAAAATTAATTTAAGAAGTTTGTTCTAGTAATTTCTATAACATTCTAGACACCATAAATTACATGCCACGATGGATGACGTATATAAAATTTAGATTCGTCTTTATGTTAAATTACCTACAACCAATAATGGAGACCATGGGATTTAATTTCATATTAATTCCCTCTCCCACTTAGAATTTTTTATTAAAATTGAGGAATTTTAAAATTAAATGGGGCCCTATGTTGTTATAATTATGTCTAATCATGCATTCAAAATACACACATAATTTTAGCAACATATAACATTTAATTAAAACAATAAATAAAATTTATGTCCATGTCGTCCTAATTAAGTTAAACATGCAATTTTAAAAGAATTACACACATAATTAACGACACACATAATAAATAAATTAAAGCAATAATTAAAATTTAATGGAAAAAATTAAAATAAAATTTTCCACTATTATGGCCCTTGAAAAAAAATCCAGCTCTAAAAAAAAATCTGCCCCAAGCGCGCCCCGACGCCCCCAGCAGCCCCAGCAGCCCCAGCTGCCGCAGCGGCCCCAACAGCCCCAGCTGCCGCAGCGGCCGCAGCACGCGCGCGCCTGTTGCTTTTCTGTGAGTTTTGTTTTGATTTTGTTCGATCCAAACATCAACAACAGCCCCTTGTAATCGCACAGCGGAACAAAAAATTACCGGAATTGATTTCCGATCGCACATAACTATTACAAAATACCCGGAACAATTACAAAAAAAATAGATCTAATACAAAACTAATTTTGTAAAATATATTCTAACACGATCAACCCTCGTGTAAATTACAACCACGATTAAACCACGTGGAAACCAAAACAAAAATTAACCACGATTAAACCACGTGGGATCCAACCACATAATTAAAATATACATGGCCATAATAGTGGATTAACAACCTGCATAAAAAACAATATAAGCAAAACACTATATACACGCATATATAATTACGACATGGATATTATATCATAAAACGTAGAACCCATTATCAGGCTCTTGATACCAATTGTTGGGAACCACAGACTTAGGGTGTTACTACGTTTTACGATAAAGATTACAAAAAGAGGATTACCTTGTTAATGGTTGATTCCACGCTCTTCTATTGTATTCCCAAATTCCCTTGAGCGAAGTGTGGCCTCCGTCTTCTCAAGTTATCCTCTCTTCTTGCTCCTTGGTGGCTACAATATGTTTTCACACACTTGCCAAGCAAGAAGAGAATAAGAATATATATAGGCTACAATAGGGACCATGGATAATTAGGCTGGGCCTTCTAATTACATCTTGAGCCTAACCCAATGTAATTAAATATTAATTCAATCCACTAAAGAATTAATATTTGCACTACCTTTCCTAATACCGTAATTTAATTAATTCGGTTCCAATATTATTTGCTTATTAAATTCCCCATGTTTAAAATATCATATGTCCATTAATTAAATAAATTACTGATAATTTATTTAATTAATATCTTTTATCCTTGATCATCCACTCAACCTTTATTTAATTATGCCAGAATAAATTCCACCTGCAGGGTTTCACATAATTAAATCTTTTTGAGCTTTCAAGGGGACATCATTAACCCGAATATTATCAGGACATGGATTCCTTCAATAAATAATATCCACCATGTATATAATTACATCACCCAAAATATAATGATATAATTCAAAAGAATTATTTCATATATAAATCAAAGCATGTAAATAATATACACGTGTCAATTACTATTTCCGGATTAAGAACCTAAGCATTAATAATAACATAGAATCTTAGTTCTCCTTCTTAATCAGTATTACGGGAATAATTCTAAATTTGATCTCGTTCAATATACAAAAAGTATACTAGCATTATTTATTAGTCAACATAAACTAATCTAAAAAATACTACAGCCATACCAGTGGATTGTCCAACACCACCTGTGCTGTGAACCTTATTATATTATATAACCGTATTTAACAATCTAATATTCTGTATCCCATTTGATACTAGATTGTTCACAATATATAATATTAGACAACATGTAAACATTCAAATGTTTCTCAAATAAACTGGCCAGAAATAAATGTACATACTTCAAATAAATATTTTCAGTATACACTAACAGCTACATATCAAAGGCTAGTTAATATGATGTTTAACAATCAAATTGGGAAAACAATGGAGGTATCTGTGGACGATATATTGGTAAAGTCAAAGGTGACAAGGGATCATGTAATACACCTTTCATAAATGTTTGACATATTAAGACAATTCAGGATGAAGCTAAACCCCCAAAAGTATGTATTCGGGGTAGAGTCGGGGAAATTCTTGGGATTCATAGTGAACCACAGGGGTATTGAGGCAAACCCCACTAAAATCAAAGCGCTATTAGAAATGAGATCCCCTCGGAACGTTCGAGAGGTACAGAGCCTTACAGGGAGGATAGCGGCCTTGAACCGATTTGTCTCTAAGTCATAATGCAAGGAGTTCTTCTCAGCTATCAAAAAGGGAAAGATCTTCGAGTGGACAGCCGAATGTGAAGAGGCCTTCACCAAAATTAAGGAACAGCTAGGGAATCCCCCATTGTTGTCTAAGCCCTTGGAGGGAGAAACCCTACTGCTGTACTTAGCCGTCTCAGACTATTCAATCAGTGCAGTATTGGTCCGGGAAGATGAGCAGGTGCAATACCCTGTCTATTACGTGAGCAAGAGACTATTGGACGCTGAGACCCGGTATACGAATATGGAAAAATTGGCCTATGCCTTAATTTTTATTCTCAAGGAAGTTGAGGCCATATTTTCAAGCACATCGGATGAAAGTCAGAACTTTATTTCCCCTAAGGCAGGTTATGCACAAACCTGAAGCTTCGGGAAGGATGATGAAATAGGCTGTCGATCTGGGGAAATTTGATGTGGAGCCCAGGACTGCTATTAAGGGGTAAGCTTTGGCCAATTTCTTCCTGGAATTCCCCTCTTCTTTTGAAGTAAGTGGGGATAAATGCGTCACTGAATCAACACCTATGGAAATCCCTAAAGAAAACTGCTCGCCCTGGTGGACTTTGTATGTTGATGGGGCTGTGAATGGGAATGGAGCAGGCTCGGGTATAGTGTTGGTTAGCCCTGAAGGGCATAAACTTTAAAGTTCTATTCACTTTGGCTCCAAGGCAACCAATAACGACGCTGAATACAAGGCACTAATAGCAGGATTGAAGCTGGCCCTCGAGATGAAAGTTGAGAATCTAAATGTGTTTAGTGATTCGATGCTAGTGGTTGGACATATTAAAGGAGGCTTTCAGGCTAGAGGCCCCCGTACCGACTTATACACGAGGCATGCACAAGAGCTCATGGGTAAATTTAAGGAAGTTAACCTAGAACAAATTTCCCGCGCACAAAATGCGGATGCAGATGCCTTGGCTAAACTAGGATCTCAAAGGGAGGCTACACTGTTGGGGGTAATACCCCTGGAAATCCAAAAACAGCCTAGTATTTTTCAGGCTGAGGTCATGGGGTAGAAGTCCAAAGGGAAGAGTCGTAGGTCACTCCCATTTTGGACTATATCACAAAAGGAACACTCCCTGTGGACAAAGATGAGGCTAGGAGGATTAAGTACAAGGCATCGAGGTATGTTATCTATAATGAAAATCTGTACAAAATGGGTTTGAACAGGCCTCTTTTAAGGTGTGTAACCGGAGACGAATGTGACTACATTATGCGGGAGGTACATGGGGGTATTTGCGAGAACCATGCCGGAGGAACTTCTCTTGCCCATAAGATATTGAGATAGGGGTATTACTGGCCAACTCTACAGAAAGATGCCCATGAGTTCGCCCACGCGTGTGATCGATGCCAAAGGTTTGCTAATCTAATAGTAACCCTTCTGTACCTTTGAAGCCCCTAACTAGCTCTTGGCCCTTTGCTGTCTGGGGGATAGACCTGATTGGGGAATTACCTAAAGGAAAAGGTGGGGTAAAGTACGCTGTAGTAGCCATTGATTATTTTACAAAGTGGGCAGAAGCTGAGCCATTGGCTACCATTACTGCATCCAAGTTGAAGGAATTCATTTTTCGGGCCATTGTATGGAGATTCAAGGTCCCTTATAAGTTGATCTCGGACAATGGGAAGCAATTCGACAGTAAGGAAATGCGAAAGCTTTGTGATGACTTAAAGATCCAGAAGGGTTTCTCTACAGTCTGCCACCCTCAAAGCAATGGGCAAACTGAAGCAGTGAATAAGATAATCAAGCATACCCTCAAGGAGAAGCTTGAGGAGAAGAAGGAGTATTGGCCTGAAGAACTGCCCATGGTGTTATGTTCTTATAATACTACGCCCAGGACGACCACTGGAGAATCCCCATTCACTTTGGCTTACGGATGTGAGGCTATGGTTCCAGTGGAGATAGGCTCTGGGTCATTCAGGCGTGATAATTATAACCCCATGGATAATGAGGTTAATCATTGGCTATATTTGGATCTTGTGGAAGAGGTACGGGCAACCTCCCAGCTGAAGCTAGATGCCAACCAGCAAAGAACCCGTAAGTACTTTGACAAGAAGGTTAGAGCCCGACCGTTACAGGTTGGGGACCTCGTTCTAAGGAAGGTATTGCCCAACATGAGGGTTCCAGGACATGGAGCCTTCAGAGCAAATTGGGAAGGCCCGTATAAGATAAAAACCGTCTTGTGGGAAGGCACGTATTTTCTGGAAAATTTGGACGAGAAGTTGCTTCCACGGGTGTGGAACACTGAACTCTTGAAGAAGTACTATCAGTAAACCAATCAAGGTAATTCTCTCATAGGCCTCTTTCAGGCTATAGGATAAATAAAGATAGCCTATTAGTTAGGGCTATTATGTTTTAGGGATTATTCATTTAGCTTATTAACCTGTTTTGGTAGATAGCCAGGATGTAGTGCATGTACACCTTCGGGGGAAACACGTTTTGGCAATTTGCCTTAATAAATCATGATTTGTTTTAACTTTATCTACTTCTGGCATATCGACTATTGTTTTTTTTTTTGCATAATTATTGCAGTCAAGCCTATATGTTTAAAATAAATATAGCATGATTACTTAGAATATAATTGCTCTAAGGAATGTGAATGTTTCTTGATATGATAATTCCTGCTTTAGTTCTTCACCATAAAAATTATTGATGCTAAAGAACTTGGGGGGGGGGGGGTAGTAGCATACATATATATGGGCATATATGTTTATCTTGTCTGGCCTTGAAATGGGATAATTTTAAGCAAAATTAATAACTTGGAATAAGAGTGTATAGGCATATACACCTATTTTGAATAGCCTTGGAATAAGATGGCTGTAAGGAAAATTAAAAATTCGATGTTTTATTGAGAATGAATATTACGAATGGATAAAAATGAATTTAACATGGATTATATCGGTATGGATTTAGAAAACCTGGGGACACCAGGGCTATACGAATTTCGGATAATGGCTAAGGGTTGCGTATGGCTTGGGAAAGCCGGGAATGCGTAAGACTCAAAATAAAGTAAGGATACTTCAAAACCTGTCTCTAACATGAAGTGGAATAAATTCAGGACCTGTTAATCAGGAAACCCAGGGGCTAGTGGAAAAGCCAAAGGGGTATATGGGTACCTTGGAATTCCATAAAATAAAATAGATATATTGGTCACCCGGAAAATGGATAAATGTGGAATACACTAAGGATGGGCATGGGAATATTATAATAATACATGTTATGTAAAATCTAGTGAGACAGGTCATATACATGTTTAAGGCTCGGGGGGTACGCAAGATGGAAAAATGATTGCATAATAATACCCTCAAAAGTCGAGCTTATTTGTGGAGAATTGTCCACATGAAGGGTGAGGAATTTACTCGCGGAAAGGTAAGGAATTTAGCTACGGGAAGGTAAGGAATTTACCCACGGAAAGGTAAGGACATTACCCTCGGAAAAATATGCTACGAGAAATTATAACTTAATAAGAACTTGATGAGATATCATATAACGGTAACTAAGTTCTAGTCGTGATCTACATATTTAAGATGCGGCTTAGGCTCGCTATGATAAGCGGAAAAGATGTTCTTAAGGCCATATACCCTAAGGGGTATATGGAAATAGACGCGGGCTATTGGCCCAAGATAATGTAGCTAGGGTATGTATAAAAGTATCATAGACTGGGTATTTTAGAACTGCCCTAAAGGCGTCTATCACAAGTTGATATTAGCCTACTAGGGTATACCCTAGGGTATATATGGGAAGACTTAGGGAAAGATGGCATATAATATAATTAAGAAAGCAACGTGAAGCAGATCAAGTCATTAGAAATTACAACTTGCGAGGCATTCGGAGGTGCCCGCACCCTCATCCAGATAAAACCAAGTCTTGGCACAAAGGCCCGAGATAATGAAAATTAAGGAAAACAATAAAATCTACCCCACACCGGGGTATAAACATTCATGGTCTAGCCAGGGAAAATATTAAAACATACTAACCCTTATGAGTAGGGGTGGCTTCGGATACGTCAGCCGCTGGGGAAGGTTCCTTCTCCTCGACGCTCTTTTTGGGAGATTCACCGGCAGATGGGTTAGTGACCAAGGGCCTCATGACGTGGGTTTGCTCCATAGCCTGGGGGTCTAAGGCTTTATCATTGATAGTCTTAATCATACCCTCAATAGGGTCAACCTTCAAAGAAGGCCCCTCCATGGCCTTCTGAGCCTTCACCCCTTCCAGAACTTCTCATACGCCCAAGGGATCTCATGGAATTTCTCATACGCTGTCTTCACACAGTCTTTAATGCCATCCTCATGGCCAGTATTAAAAACCAGCTTTTCCCTGGCTACTCGAGCCTCACCAGATAGGCTCTCAACCTGAATACTCAAACTCTCAACCTGCTTGGATAAGTTTTTCTTCTCCTTTTGACACACCTGTAGGGATTTGGATAGGGACCCTTTTTCCTTCTTTAAATTGTCCTCAGACAGCTTCAATTTAGGCACAATCTCCTCAAGGCCGTTAATCTCAGTCTCTTTCCGTGACAGGCTGGTCTTAAGCTGCTTAACCTCCTCCCTTAGCTTCTTGTCGTTGCTAGCCACCTCCACAATCTGCTCCCCAAACTTCATATCTAAGAACAGAGCCTTTGCGTTAACCAAGGACCGATCGCGAGCAGCCTCCACCAACCTCAGATTGTCCCACTCTACTACAGCTGCCTCCGGGATCTGGTTCCCCACCATCTCAAAGAACTTCTGCTTTTTTGGGGAACCGTTGGATGGGGATCTGCCAGAGAAGGCTTCAGCCTTTTTGCGGATCGGGAACCAGAGCTTGCAGAGAGATCTGCAGGATGGCGAATACCCTTCTTGCTAGGAAGCCCTGTGGTGTGATCCTTTGAGAGTTGGCGAGGGGGAGCCTGCGACACGGGGGTGGCCCTCAAAGCAGCTTCAGCCTTCACATCCTATCCAAAAAGGTCATCATAGTTTGTGGGGTTTTTCACAAAAGACATATCTGTAATGCAACATAAATACATTAGCCATAATAGATAGGGAAATTAATGGCATGTAAAAGAGAAATGTGTTAAGCATGCATGTGGAGGAGGTACAAGAACATATATTTCTCAACAAGCATCAAAAATTAAGTAAAGAAAGGGCTATATGAGAAAAGGGTAGAGCCCCTTGGAAGAAGGTCTCTCCAACAAGAACGATACCTGGATTAGGAGTCGCATGCTCCTTGGGTAAACCAAACTTCAACTCACATAAATTTTACGGGGTAAAAAGACCAGAATCGTCCTTCAGGTCTTTGTACTCCTCCAAAATACCCTGGGCCCTAGCTAGTTCTTCTCCTTCTACAGGAGATTGAACGGGCATATAGGGGAGTCATTGAAGGTCGTACGATACTAGGGGTAATCATAACAATACAAAAATTGATTGGCCCAACCTGCCATCGTTTGTTTACAACCTGTCATGCACTTGCCATGATGGACATTCCATAAGGTAAGGTAGAAAAACCCACTAGACCTACCCCGATGGCTTTAACTGGTAGAAGTAGCCCAGTTCATATGTTGTTAAGGCCTCGGAATACTTCTGGTAATAAAGAATGTACATACTCGCAGATGTGCGGTATGATTTGGGTGTTAACTGGTGAGGGGCTAGCCCATAAAAGTTTAGAATCTCAACAAATAATGGGTGTAAGGGGAGAGAGAAGCCCTTCTTGAAGAACTGGGTCGATATCACTGCTTTTGGAATAGACTGGTATGATTGAAGGTTGTCAAAATTCTGGCACCTTTCGTGGCGTTGAGGTACCACCAGAGTGCACCCAGGGACTATCTTGTCTGACAGGCTATCAAGGGTCACCAGAGTCATGGAGGGTTTCAGGAAATCATATGGTTTTGGGGCTATATGGGAATTGGCATCACCCCGTGGGAGTAGCCAGTAGCTAAAGCAATCTCATTATCAGAGGGTTCATCAGGAATCAAGGACTCAGTCTTTTCAGTAAAAAGTTTTGTCCTATCGACAGTGGTATTCTGGTTACGAGAATCTACCTCCTCATCAGAGGAAGCTAGGTCAACAGGGCTATTACCTTTGGAAGAAGAGGTTGTTCTTAGGTATATCTGGGCTCTTAGGGGGTCAAGTACCTTCATCTTAGAGCGAGTTCGGCCACCTACAGTAGAGGCTGAAGATAGGAAGGCTTGGGATAAGTTGACAGGAACAAGAGCATCACTAGCTGTATTTTTAGAAAAGGAGAATACACCGCCCATGATTGAATCCTTAGAGTTGCTGGAAGCCCTAGAGGTAGACATCTGTGAAAGAAAAAATAGAGTAAGTTATCCACTCTAAGATTTCTTACACAACGTGAAGAAGGGGCTTCTGTGTGACTAATGAGAGAAGGACATAGGGGTATCAAGATTGGTAGGGACCCAAGAAGGCAGGCATGCATAATGGGTATAGACTGCAGGGTCCTAGGGGTCTAAAAGATATGCGTATACACCCGAATTAAGGGGTATTAAGGAAACAGGCCTAACCCTAGGAGGGGTATACCCCTAATTACACCATGGACAAGGGACCTAGAGATCTATTGGCCAAACATCAACAAAGGGTATGGAGATCGGTCAAAGTTGTTTACACTTTCGGGTTTACGGGATATGAAATAGACTATTATGAAATCACAAACGCAATCAACAGTCAACTTACTCATGCATGTAAAAAATAATAATAAGTGATAGGGGCAGAGGAAGGTGAAGAGTCGCAGGAAGATAGGGCCGATTCTGGCCAATATTCACTACATCAAAATGTACGGCGAAGCAAGTAACGACCTTACAGGTTCAAGCATGCATATTGAATTGGGAAACAAAATCGATACTAAGCAAGTTAAAAGTTGAGATTTTAGTCAAGCTAGGCGAATATATGGATATATACATACGTGCATATATGTGCACAAGGGTGTATATGGATAAAAAAAGGAGATAAAGGGTTTATACCTTTTAAACGGAGAGGAAGGAGAGTTCGATTAGGATCTTCGAGCTTCGAACGGAGACCGGACTTCTTGCTACGGAATGCAGATCAGATGAGTTTGAAAGAAAATTTCTTGTCTCTGCACTACTCTCTCTCTCTCTCTCTCTCCTGCGTGTTTCGTGTTTGTGAAAGAAAAAGGGGGGAGACGTATGGGTTTATATATATATGAGAAGGTGGAGAGGTTAGCAAGAGTAGGGGAAATAGCCACTTAAATAAATTGATTAATTGATTACATAAATCTAGATGGATTTTAAATTTCAATATGGCTATTTTCTAGGGAAAAGAGTGGGATTAGGAGTGATTAAAAGTGTTTTTAAATTTTAAAATCAGGGATCACCAAGACTCTATATTAAAAAGGATTATGGATTAACATGGACATAAATTCGAATTCTCTGTTGAGGCCGAAGGGATAACATAGGATTATCAGCTCTATATTATGTGATCAACAAGATATCTAGGGCATAGAGAGTAAAGGGGAACTATCCCAAAGTCTCCTAAGCCCAAGGCCTGCAGCATAATAGGGAATCAGAAAAAGGTTAAGTAGGGATGATTTATGTTTTCTATCAAGGATATTGCCATGGACCCATGAGGCTGAATATGGAGAATCCCAATGGGGTCTTGCGAGAAATAGGACTAGGTAATGAGAAGGATTTTGGTTCCCCAAGCATACAATGACTATGGGGAACCGGGGGGTAGTTGTTGTGCCTAAAATCAGCCGTGGGCCAGATTTTTGGCCCATAGGGAGATTTGGGCTTTGTGGATGGCAGAACGGGGGGTGTTGGACCCGAATGTATTACTATTGTGGGGGTATACGCAAGATGGGGATTGCCTTCCTGAAGGGGTGTTAGCAAAGGAAGGCTAGAAGCACACTTAGAGGATCCTTAATACCCTAGAGTGTCTGGGGTATGCCAAGACACCAGGGTCTTCTGGGTATGCCACTTAGCTGGGCTATGCAGATGATGGTAAGAGGCCTGCAGTGGCAGTGTTGTAGTAAAAAATGAACTCTACAAATGGGACAGCAGAAAGGAAACGACTCATAGTAATTTACAACTGCTTACAAACGGATTTATTTGATGCATGTATGGAATATACATATATATGGTTGATAAATACAATAATTACATGGATAAATAAAGGTTAGTGGTGTATTAGAAGTAGGACTCTCTTATCCTAGCCCAAACCTAGCTGGATAAGGATCAAGAACAGCCCTAGGCTTGGGCAAA
This sequence comes from Apium graveolens, assembly GCF_009905375.1. Classification (NCBI taxonomy): domain Eukaryota; kingdom Viridiplantae; phylum Streptophyta; class Magnoliopsida; order Apiales; family Apiaceae; genus Apium; species Apium graveolens. The sequence goes on from NC_133657.1 coordinate 137,681,414, forward strand.
AACATGGTTAGAAAATCTGATGAGGAGTCCTACAGCAACTAGAACTACATGCGGACTTGATTCCTATAAATATAGGATATGTAGGCCATTTGCGGGGTTACATACACACATGTTTTCTCTACTAATCATCGAGTAAAAGCATTCTGTGAGATCATCTGAGCATACTTACGACTGAGTAGGAAGTATTCAGTCATCATATCTCGGAAACCTTGCAAATCCATTCCAAACACAGCCTTGCTCGCCACCGAATTCTAGCGAGTCGGGCGTATACAGTTATCACAAATAGGCCCTCGATCAGGCCTAAATCTAGGCATACTTCCCATTATTTCAGTGATTTCCTCCAAAAAGTGTTGTACCATTTTCCTCTCACAACAGAAACTATACTTTAAACGAGCATTAAAAAGCGTGCCGAAAAGTAACGTATACAATCTGGTGAGACGGAGGGAGTAATAATATATTATTACAAGTAATAGATAAAAATACGTACCTCACAAGAATCTCAGTGGAACCAGAGTTTCAACAAAAATTGAAAACCCCTTTAAACCGCAAGTCGTTCCCATGAACGGGATTTTCTTCTGGAAGCTGGTTTTGAGGTCATAAAAGAAGGCCTCTCTCTTTTGAAGAGACTTATATATGGTCTCTCATCAACTAAAATCAGTCCTTTTTTCCATTAACCCAAGAGAAATTATATAATCACTGAAAGTTTTACCAATATGCAAAAATCGAGACCAGTTATTACCAACACCATTATGACATCTAATTTCACAGCTAATTCATCACGGAAAGTTTATAACGAGTGGAAAATATCCATTCATCCGCTGAGAGAAACAATGCATGCCGGATTGATAAAAGTTATATAGCTTCGCATTGTTATGGCTTTGGCCCTTTTGACTGATATTAACAACAAAATTCATTTTATATATATTAGCCAATAACCCGTACAATGCACGGGCTAATTATAATATTTATAATATAATATTTATTTCATAATGAAATAATCTGCATATAATATAATATATTTTTTTATAAAAGATATTATTATAAAATATAATATATTGTATTGAATATCTATGATTGAAATTATTGATATAAATATGATATATATAAATTTTAGATAGTTAAAATGTTAAATTTCAAAATATCATTATATCATTTACATTAAATCTAACGATTTTCATTTATTTGTTTTCAAAATTTAACGAACGCATCACGCATCTATACTATTCAAATCTATTACCTATAAATAGCCGAAACATTAAAAATTTTGGTTTAAAGATTTTCAGTCACTTATTTAAAAAAAGATTAAAGAATTTACCAAATATACTATTTTTTCTAATTTTGTTTACGATTTTATTATATTTTGAAATTTTTGCAAAAATACGGTTGGAAAAATACCACATCACAATTTTTTTTACTATTTTCTTAAAATACTACATTTTCTGCAAATATGACCGACTTTTTGTTGCATTTGAGGATTCTGAGTTGCATTTGAGGTTTTATCGGGTTGCAAAATCGTAGTTCGTAAAAAGAAATTGAAAAACTGCATTTTTGCAAATAAAAACTAAAAAGATGTATTTTTGCAAAAAAAGGAACTATTCAAACAACTTCAAAATTTTATTATGACTAATAAGTTACCAAATTACCCTTTTCAACTAAAATACAAATTACTTTTTTCAATTAAAAGACATTATTTTACGGTTGTAAGCTAGCATTATTAAAATCAAAATATTAAAATGTGATAGTAGATTATTCTTATTGTAATACTTATTTTTTATATTATGATTATGTGTGTATCGTAGGAAACTAATATTTAAATAATTGTTAAGAGAAGTCATCCTGCCGCGGGGTATTAGTGGTTTAATAGTACGTCTTATTCTTCGTTTTTATTATTTATTATTTGTTCTTTTTTAATTTGTGTGTTTTTCTAAATTTCTGAATTATTTTGTTATAATAATTAAAATTAATAAAAATAATTTTGGAAGTGTTTGGTTCCCTACAAAAGAGGTAAGCCAAAGTTGAGTGTGATTAGAAATTCAGTTATATAATAATTGTTAGGTCCCGTAAAATAGCTATTTTAAGCTAGAAGGGGGGTTGAATAACTTAATTACCAATTTAAAATTTATTATGGCGTTTTAAAAATATTTATCTTGTTTTAAATATTTTACCGATGCAGATTATATATGCGGAAATAAAAGACAAGGAAGAAAATACCACACGAGAGATTTATCCTGGTTCGCGATGGCGCAACCTCTAATAAATTCGCTCACCCCTACATCCAGTCCCCGAGCTCCTCTCCAGGACCCGAGTTTTCTCTTAAAATAACTTTGCTCCTTACGTAGGCGGAGAAGCCTTTACAACCCCACAAATACTTGTCTTGGTGCATAACTCCAGGTTACCACCTCAAAATATATGTGCAACCTACACAACCTATCTTAGACAATAACACCCTGTTATTTCTTCAAAGTTGATGTAGAACCCTTGGTGTACTCTGTCCTTTTAAGCTTATTGTTAGGGCGAAATCACGCACTAATATTCACGCAAGTATACGCGTTCGCAAGTAATATAGAATACTTTCTAGTTCGTTCCCTCAGAGACTCAGACTAAGTTATTGTCTAATTAAACTCACTCACCAATGTATGATTACTTCTCAATGTTAAGATAATAACACTTAAAATTGTTGATTAAATATTAACTATAATTAACTACTTAATTAACCACTTAACTAACACTTCAATTTATCAATAATAAAACACTCATGAGATCACAACTTCATTATTACTTCCCTCTATAACCATTATTATTACCTTTAGCATGTGACAGTGATGATATTAATCGAATAACACGAAACTGATAAAAGCCAACTTTCATTGTACTAATACCATTCTACCAAACATCCACAATTAAGATAGAAGTTGAATAGTCATCAATTATGTTGAGTTCCTATATATCTACAGAAATTGACAACACAACGATTTAAGCACAAGTTATTCCTTTTTGATTACATAGGGCAAATAAAACTGTTAGAGTTACCCACTAATCATGCACAACGTACATGAACCTATGCTAGCATGGCAAGTTCTAAATCTCAAGATCCACCGTCGCTTCACAAGAGATTAACACCCTATCTTATATGTTCGCGACGTACATAAGACGAATACGCACAACCAATATTAGATATCATGCAATCATCACATACTAAAGTATTAAACAATTAACTAAAGAATTCCATAATAAATCCGTTGCAACCCCATGATCACGATTAGCCCATAATAGAACTTATCGCCATCATGGGTTCATATGAAATCATGATAAACGACACAAGAAAATAATAACTAAACTAATTATATTAAAACAGAGTACGTCACAAGAGTAAATAAGTCAAAGCAAGAAAACTAGCATCCAACGTTACAACGAAACAAGAATCACAAGAATATATGCTTCCTCTTCGCTGCTGTGTGCTAAATCAGTCTTCTTCCTTATCTCCTTCGCTTCTTGCAAAACATAATCTAAAACATAATCTCCTCTTTTTTATATTCTATGAAAACGTCTCAAATCTACTTATATAATAGTCCCATAAAACTCAGATTACATAGAAGTTGGAAGCCAAACAGAAGTAGAAGTCTAAAATAATATATCTTTTTCCCCGACCCTGCGCGGCCGCTCAGCATTTCTGCGCGGGCGCGCAAGGCTGCTGCGCGGCCGCTCAGCATTGCTGCGCGGGCGCGCAGGACCCTACTGGAAAATTTCCAGGTTTGCTCCGTTTCTTCGCCGTAATCTGCCCGTTCTCTTCCTCTCGCAATGGTGAACACATGCCAAGGCTTATTCTTGATGATTCCTCCTCCGAAATGCAACTAATACCCTGAAATGCATAAACACTAGAAAAACGCATCAAATACATAAAATACTTGATTTCAAGACACCAATTTAAGCCATTTTAAGACGTTCTAAGTGGTATAAAATGCCACTTATCACACCCCCAAACTTAAATCGATGCTTGTCCTCAAGCGTCACAGACTAAAAAACAAATAAAAATATGCATGAATGCAATCTATATGAAAATGCAACGATCCCCCTTACTACAATTAACCAACCAAATTGCCACGTCTCAACGAATGCAGTTAGACACTAAAGATCAATAAACTCATGCAAACGGACATACCGCCAGAAACGTGGTGTGTGCAAATGCTTAACAGATATGCTTTGGAACTAGACCAATTACTATGACTAGACTATCCTCGAGACAATCCTATGATTATACAAAGAATAAAAATTCTAGGCACAAAGTGATATACAACACTACAAGAACTCTGGAGCTTACTACGGAATCGTGCTTTTTATTTACAACTCAAATGGTTATTTGACCGTGCAATGAGTGAGGTCCACAAAAGACTTATACAATGGTATCCATGTAACGAGCGTTAGGTTAGCGGATCCCAGACTCTAAAAGCCTTAGGTCACTAGGCACAAAGTCCCCTAAGAACTTAATAACTCGAATACCAAAGAGCCCACTCTTGATCAATTATGCAATTTTTTTTTTAATAACTCTGAGCAAGTGCGTTTCGCTCCATCTTGCTCAACCCTAGACTACTCGCATATATGCGAGCCGGCTACTAGCCATTTGACGCCTAGCCACAACTAGCAACAAATTCCATTTTTACTCCATTTTTTTTTCTTTTTCATGCCTTTACCACTAAGAACCTATTATCAAATTCTAAGCATAATAAATAGATTATCCTCGAAAATAATCAGATCATAACAACAATCTAGTCCTTAAGCATTCTCTAAGACTTAGTGACAATACAAGTGCTTCTAGCATGCATATCAACCTACACAACTTAATATCCCTTTAATGCTATCACTACACTCGCATCAATATCACAATTCAGTCGATAAATCATTGCAAAAGGGATCATGGTATATGCATGAGCTATATGATATGACAAACAAATAAAGCTATATATAAAAAAAAACTATATGGCAAAAATTATGCAACTATATGAACTAACTATCATGAATATGCAGCTATATGACACACACAAAATATTCCTTAACTACCACCCCCAAACTTAAAATCTTCACTGTCCCCAGTGAAGGTAGTAGAAAGGAACACAGGGTATACCTACTCGGAGTCATCATCATCATCACCCTCAGTGGGTGGAGTATCAGGCGGCGGGTATGCAGAGTCCTCACCAAAAACTGGCCACTGGATATCAGCTCCAAGGCCTCGAAAAGCAGTCCCTAACGCAAGGGTGAGCTCCTGAGCAAACCTGTTCTGCGTCTCATACATGGCATCCATCCGCCGTGAAAGCCTCCTATACTGGGCATCACCCATCCCAGCACCCTCCTGAGCTCTCGAAGAACTAGCCTCACCACGCCCTGGCCTGGCCATAGTAGCACCTCGTGCTGGACGCCCTCCTGGAAGATGATAACCCAGCCCATGCTCCTCAGGCTCACCACCGGTCCACTCCTGCATCCCATTCAGAGTGCCAGAATCTATCGGAGCTGCTGGCAACTGCAACTGCTCATGAGCCGGCCAGTTCACTCCTACTGCTCGGCATAGCTTTGTAACCGTGGATGCATAAGGGATGTTCATATGCTTTGCTCCCCTCAAAAACTTCAGAATTCCTTGGTAGATAAACTCACCAAGGTCCACATAGTATTCCTCATTCAGAATTCCCCACAACAACTGTGCTCTCTCAACTGTGACCTCGTGTGCATGTGAAGAAGGCAAAATATTAGCACATATAAATGCATTCCATGCACGGGCATACCTGTTCATGGCGATCGCCGGAAAGTGACGATACTCATTATTGGCTGGACTGCGGTTCCAAACTGTGCCCAGTCGACAGAGAGTCGTACAAATCAAATCCAAGTCAAAGTCCTCAGCAGTCTTTTCATTCCAGTTCTCCTCCTCGGGCTTCCTCTCTCGCTGTCCAATCACACGGCGAATCGCCGCAGGATGATAATCAACCGTCAGCCCACGAACTACAGAAAACCCATTATTTTCAGCCTTCGCGTTCGCGTAGAACTCGCGAACAACACTCATCGGTACTGCTTCGGGTGACTCACAAAAAGCTATCCACCCCTTCTCTGCAATCATGGGCAACAACTCACCATCCCTCCCTGATAGTAAAAACCCCCTCTCCTTCAGAATCGGATTCCCCAACAGCCTAGTGTACTCCTCGTCCGTAGCTCTGTCAATTAACCGAGGCCTTGCAGCAGTACCCCTTGATGAATCAGCAGTAGGAACTGTGCTGCTGCTGTCAATAGTGCGTGCTCTCTTGGGTGCCATTGATTTGTGAATAAAAGTGTGTAAGAACTGATTTTTGATGTTTATGCGAGGGTTTGAGTGTAGGAAGTTTGTGGGAGATATGTGGGATAGGTGTATGTATATATAGGGTGTGGAGTAGGTTAAATTAGATTAGGAGTGGGGTTGAGGGATAAAATCATGGGGTAATGGGAAAAAAATTCGTGGGTTTATGGGCTGTGATGGGTTTTTTGTGTGTTTTTTTTTTCTGAACTGTAAAAAAATTTTCTGGAACTCGACCCCTGCGCGGCCGCTCAGCATTTCTGCGCGGGCGCGCAGAGGGTCTCTGGAATTTTTTTTTTTTCAGCCCCTGTTTTCTGATTTTTTTGTGTTTTTGGATAGGTTATTAACTTCTAAGGGTTCCTGTAACAACAATTCATGGGTTGCCTCCCACGCAGTGCTTCTTTTTCATCATTAGCTTGACGTTCCGTACCTTTCTCACGTAGTCAACAACATGGCACTAACCACCTCTCGGTTTGCCATGTCCCCATAGTAGTGCTTCAACCGCTGACCGTTAACCTTGAATGCTTGGTCCGAATCATTCTCAAAAATTTCCACCGCTCCATGTGGAAACACAGTTTTGACAATAAAAGGTCCAGACCACCTTGATTTCAACTTCCCAGGAAAAAGTCGGAGCCGAGAGTTGAATAACAGAACTTGTTGCCCTGGCACAAATAACTTAGGATGTAGCTTCCTATCGTGCCACCTCTTCACCTTTTCCTTATACATTTTATTATTCTCGTACGCTTGAAGTCGAAAGTCATCAAGTTCATTAAGCTGAAGCATTCTTTTCTTTCCAGCTGCATCTAAATCCAGGTTCAATTTCTTCAATGCCCAGTAGGCCTTATGCTCAAGCTCCGCCGATAGATGACATCCCTTACCGTACACCAACTGAAACGGTGACATCCCAAGTGGAGTTTTGTATGATGTTCTGTAAGCCCAAACAGCTTCATCGAGCTTTAAAGACCAATCCTTCCTTGACGGACAAACAACCTTCTCTAGAATGCGCTTTATCTCTCTGTTAGACACTTCCGCTTGACCATTTGTTTGCGGATGATAGGCAGTAGCTACTCGATGATTCACATTATAACGCTGCATCATAGAAGTGAACTTACGGTTGCAAAAATACGATCCTTCATCACTTATGATTACCCGAGGTGTTCCAAACCTTGTGAAAATTTGCTTATGAAGAAAATTTAGCACTGCCTTTGCATCATTTGTCGGTAAAGCTTTAACTTCGACCCATTTTGAGACATAATCGACTGCCAGCAAGATGTACTGATTATTGCAAGACGAGATAAAAGGCCCCATGAAATCGATTCCCCATACATCAAAGACCTCGACTTTAAGCATCACATTTAATGGCATCTCATCCTTCCTTGACAAATTTCCCACTCTTTGGCAACGATCACACCTTAAAACAAACTGATGAGCATCCTTGAACAAGGTAGGCCAGAAAAAACCTGCTTGCAGAATACGAGCTGCCGTCTTCTCACCTCCATAGTATCCACCATAAACCGTGGAATGGCAGTCTCGTAATATCCCCTCCGTCTCACAGAACGGGATACATCTCCTGATGATCTGGTCAGCTCCCTGTCTAAACAAATATGGTTCATCCCACATATACCACTTTACCTCATGCAGAAACTTCTTCTTTTGCGCGGATGTCAAATTAGGAGGCATTATATTGCTGACAAGATAGTTTGCAATATCTGCAAACCATGGTTCTTCCTCCTGAATTGCAAACAACTGCTCATCCGGAAAAGATTCATTGATTAACGTTCTATCTTGTGAAGTAGAATCGGGATTCTCCAACCTAGAGAGATGGTCAGCTACTTGATTCTCAGTACCTTTTATATCTTTGATCTCTAACTCAAATTCTTGAAGTAAAAGCACCCAACGAATGAGTCCCGGCTTCGAATCCTTCTTAGAAACCAGATAGCGAATAGCTGCATGATCAGTGAATACTGTCACTTTCGTACCAAGCAGATAAGATCGAAATTTCTCAAAGCCAAAGACTATAGCCAAAAGCTCCTTCTCAGTAGTGGTGTAGTTCAATTGGGCCCCATTTAAAGTTTTACTCACATAGTAGACCACATGGAAGAGATTTTTCTTGCGCTGTCCCAGAACTGCACCTACCGCATAATCACTCGCATCACACATCATCTCAAACGGTTCTGTCCAATCTGGTGCTGTAATAACTGGTGCCGTGATCAAACTCTCCTTGAGAGTTTCGAATGCTGCCAAACATTCATCATCAAATTTAAAAGGCACATCTTTCTCAAGTAAATTGCACAACGGCTTAGATATCTTTGAAAAGTCCTTGATGAATCGCCGATAAAAACCCGCATGACCGAGAAAACTACGGATTCCTTTCACCGAATTAGGTGGGGGAAGATTTTCAATGACTCCCACCTTGGCCTTGTCCACCTCCAGACCTTTGCTAGAGACCTTATGCCCAAGGATAATGCCTTCACGCACCATAAAATGACATTTCTCCCAATTAAGCACCAAATTAGTTTCCACGCATCTTTTGAGTACGGCGCGCAGATTATTCAAGCATTCATCATATGAGTGTCCAAAGACGGAGAAGTCATCCATGAACACTTCAACGTTATTTCCAATCATGTCAGAGAATATAGCCATCATACATCTCTGAAAGGTGGCCGGGGCGCCACATAACCCAAACAAAACTCTACGAAAAGCAAATGTGCCAAATGGACAAGTGAAGGTAGTCTTTTCCTGATCCTCTGGTGCAATATAAATCTGATTATACCCGGAATAACCATCCAGAAGACAAAAATACTCATGTCCCGCCAATCTGTCAAGCATTTGATCAATGAATGGGAGAGGGAAGTGATCCTTCCTTGTGGCTTTGTTCAATTTTCTATAATCCATTCATACTCTCCATCCTGTAACTGTTCGAGTAGGGATGAGCTCATTCTTTTCATTTGCGACCACAGTGATACCTCCTTTCTTAGGTACACATTGTACGGGGCTCACCCACGAGCTGTCAGAAATAGGATAAATGATGCCTGCATCTAGCCATTTCAGAATTTCTTTCTTCACCACCTCCTTCATGATCGGGTTCAGTCTTCGCTGCTGTTCCACAGTTGGCTTACTACCTTCCTCTAACAGAATTTTATGCATACAATATGAAGGACTTAACCCCTTGATGTCTGCTATGGTCCATCCTATAGCCGATTTGAATTCTCTCAAAATCCTTAAGAGCTTGTCTTCCTCACTACCTGAAAGGTCAGCTGAAATAATAACAGGTAACGTAGATGAATCACCTAAAAAAGCATACCTCAAGTGTTCAGGTAATGGTTTAAGCTCCAAGTTAGGTGCTTCCTCTATTGATGGGTTGAGCTTCCCTTCAGCATTCTTAAGGTCAGAAGTACCAAGAGATTCAAATGGTATGTCGAGCTTTCGCTTCCATGGAGAAGCGTTCAGATATTGTAATTGCTCGTTGCTATCTTCATCATCACTGTCAAATTCCCCCACTAAGGCCTTTTCCAATGCATCAGACATTAGCATGTGATCGAGTTCCGACGTAACCGCAGAATCAATCACATCCACTTTTAAGCACTCCTCATCTTCTGTAGGGAATTTCATTGCCTTAAATACGTTGAAGGTCACATCCTGATCTTGGACCCACATAGTAAGTTCCCCTTTTTGCACATCTATCAAGGTACGGCCAGTAGCCAAGAAAGGCCTCCCCAAGATTATGGGAATCTTCTTATCTTCCTCAAAATCCAGAATAACAAAATCTGCAGGAAAGAAGAGCTTATCCACCTTGATGAGCACATCCTCAACTATGCCCCTTGGGTAAGTAATGGAACGGTCCGCCAATTGTAGCGACATGTATGTGGGTTTTGGATCAGGCAGATCCAGCTTTTTAAAGATCGACAAGGGCATCAGATTAATGCTTGCTCCCAAATCACAAAGGCACTTGTCAAAAGTTAGATTGCCAATGGTGCAAGGAATGGTGAAGCTTCCTGGATCTTTCAGTTTTGGTGGTAACTTTTGCTGCAGAACAGCGCTGCATTCTTCCGTGAGAGCAACGGTTTCAAGGTCATCCAGTTTCACCTTCCTTGAAAGAATAGTCTTCATAAACTTCGCATAACTAGGCATCTGTTCCAGAGCCTCAGCGAAAGGTATATTGATGTGAAGTTTCTTGAACACCTCCAGAAACTTCCCGAACTGTCTATCCAGCTTTTGTTGCTGCAATCTCTTAGGAAAAGGTGGTGGAGGATAGAGCTGTTTCTCCCCTGTATTAGCCTCAGGCAGAGTGTGTTCAACAGTAGTCTTCCTTGGTTCCGCCACTTTCTCCTTTTGCTTAGATTCTTCATCCCTAACTTCAGCTTCGACTTCTTTTGCCTTTTCAGCATCAGCTACTTTTCCAGACCTTAAGGTAATAGCCTTGACTTGCTCTTTGGCTTCCTTCCTGCCTGGTACTTCCGTGTCACTGGGAAGAGTGCCAGGTTGACGATTGAGCACTGCATTGGCTAATTGACCGATTTGATTTTCCAAGGTCTTGATAGAAACTGCCTGACTCTTGCATAACAGCTTAAGTTCCTCAAAATCAGCACTAGTAGGTGCAGCTGCACTTCCCTGTTGAGGATATGATTGCCTTGTAGCATACTGCTGTGGTTGCTGGAATCCAGGTGGGTTAAACTGTTTACTCACTCCTTGCTGATATGGTGGCTGAATAGCATTCTGATTATTCCCCCAGCTGAAATTTGGATGATTTCTGTTGTTAGGATGATAGGTCGCTGGCACAGGCTGCTGTTGTCGCTGATAATTATTCACATACTGAACAGATTCATTGACAAGAGAACACTGATCCGTAGCATGAGAACCTGCACAAAGCTCACAAACCATAGCTATTTGATTAACTCCATACGTAGCCAGAGAATCAACCTTCATTGATAGTGCTTGGAGCTGGGCTGCAATAGCGGTGGCTGCATCAACTTCCAGAATACCTGCTACCTTGCCTGACGTCATCCTCTGAGTTGGGTTTTGATGCTCATTTGCAGCCATCGTCTCGATAAGATTATACGCCTCAGTATAGCTTTTAGCCCATAAGGCGCCTCCAGCTGCTGCATCGAGCATGGGCCGAGATTGGGCCCCCAAACCATTATAAAAACCAGTGATTACCATCCAATCCGACATTCCATGATGTGGACATTTTCTCAACATTTCCTTGTAGCGTTCCCAAGCCTCGCACATAGATTCTGTAGGTTGCTGCGCAAATTGAGTAAGAGCACTCCTCATAGCAGCAGTCTTTGCCATTGGATAAAACTTCACCAGAAACTTTTGCGCAAGATCTTGCCACGTAGTGATGGACCCAGCTGGTTCAGAATGTAACCAGTCTTTAGCCTTATCCCTCAGTGAGAATGGGAAAAGCCTCAACTTGATAGCCTCATCAGTCACGCCATTATACTTAAAAGTGCTGCAGATCTCGACAAAATTCCTTATGTGCATGTTGGGGTCTTCAGTTGCCGCTCCTCCAAAAGAAACAGAATTCTGCACCATCTGAATAGTGCCCGGCTTGATCTCAAAGGTGTTAGCTTGAATAGCCGGATGAAGGATGCTTGACTGAATGTCATCAATTTTAGGCCGAGAAAAATCCATAAGAGCTGGATCAGCTTGAACAATACGATCTCCCATGTTTACTGGTTCTTTCTGCTCAGTTCCTGAATCCGAATCCTCAAAATCTAACTTCTCCGGAGTATCAAGAACTTCATCTTTCTCCTCAGCTGTATCTAAGGTCCTCTTGCGAGCACGAGAACGAGTTTGCATAAACGTTTGCTAAAGTACCTGAAACACAACCGAAAAGAGTAATTAACTACTACGTCCTAATCACTGAGTCCTAATGACCAATGATGGTAAGTACATAAACTAAACAAATACGCCGAGTCCCCGGCAGCGGCGCCAAAAACTTGTTAGGGCGAAATCACGCACTAATATTCACGCAAGTATACGCGTTCGCAAGTAATATAGAATACTTTCTAGTTCGTTCCCTCAGAGACTCAGACTAAGTTATTGTCTAATTAAACTCACTCACCAATGTATGATTACTTCTCAATGTTAAGATAATAACACTTAAAATTGTTGATTAAATATTAACTATAATTAACTACTTAATTAACCACTTAACTAACACTTCAATTTATCAATAATAAAACACTCATGAGATCACAACTTCATTATTACTTCCTTCTATAACCATTGTTATTACCTTTAGCATGTGACAGTGATGATATTAATCGAATAACACGAAACTGATAAAAGCCAACTTTCATTGTACTAATACCATTCTACCAAACATCCACAATTAAGATAGAAGTTGAATAGTCATCAATTATGTTGAGTTCCTATATATCTACAGAAATTGACAACACAACGATTTAAGCACAAGTTATTCCTTTTTGATTACATAGGGCAAATAAAACTGTTAGAGTTACCCACTAATCATGCACAACGTACATGAACCTATGCTAGCATGACAAGTTCTAAATCTCAAGATCCACCGTCGCTTCACAAGAGATTAACACCCTATCTTATATGTTCGCGACGCACATAAGACGAATACGCACAACCAATACTAGATATCATGCAATCATCACATACTAAAGTATTAAACAATTAACTAAAGAATTCCATAATAAATCCGTTGCAACCCCATGATCACGATTAGCCCATAATAGAACTTATCGCCATCATGGGTTCATATGAAATCATGATAAACGACACAAGAAAATAATAACTAAACTAATTATATTAAAACAGAGTACGTCACAAGAGTAAATAAGTCAAAGCAAGAAAACTAGCATCCAACGTTACAACGAAACAAGAATCACAAGAATATATGCTTCCTCTTCGCTGCTGTGTGCTAAATCGGTCTTCTTCCTTATCTCCTTCGCTTCTTGCAAAACACAATCTAAAACATAATCTCCTCTTTTTTATATTCTATGAAAACGTCTCAAATCTACTTATATAATAGTCCCATAAAACTCAGATTACATAGAAGTTGGAAGCCAAACAGAAGTAGAAGTCTAAAATAATATATCTTTTTCCCCGACCCTGCGCGGCCGCTCAGCATTTCTGCGCGGGCGCGCAAGGCTGCTGCGCGGCCGCTCAGCATTGCTGCGCGGCCGCTCAGCATTGCTGCGCGGGCGCGCAGGACCCTACTGGAAAATTTCCAGGTTTGCTCCGTTTCTTCGTCGTAATCTGCCCGTTCTCTTCCTTTCGCAATGGTGAACACATGCCAAGGCTTATTCTTGATGATTCCTCCTCCGAAATGCAACTAATACCCTGAAATGCATAAACACTAGAAAAACGCATCAAATACACAAAATACTTGATTTCAAGACACCAATTTAAGCCATTTTAAGACGTTCTAAGTGGTATAAAATGTCACTTATCACTTATGCCGGTCTTGGATCTCAGTAGTTGGTCTTGGGTCTTTCCTCTTCCTCACGGTGCAAAGACTACTTATTCCCCGTTAGTACGTCTAGGACTTGGGTCTTAGAACGAGAATCACCTCACTGCAAAACGAAGAATACAATATTTATGAAACAATACCCGTTATAGATAAAAAGAGTTTGGACTAGTAATACACTTAACTATACCGAATGACTTATAAATATTCTTAAAAGAATATTAATGTATACTTTTCTTTAGATTAAGTGAATGTTAGAGTATACTTGATATTACTTCATTTCGAATAATATATGTTATTTCTGAAGTAATAAATATATCAAGTCCTTGGTGAAGAGTTATAGCTTTCGGATCTTTAATAAAATAATTTCTCGTTTAATATAGTCGTGTGTAGACTTTTATAAATCGAGAACGTTACAATTATTCTTTAACTATTTGCACTTATAAAATATTTGGCCGAGAGAATAAAAGATGTATAATTTAAACACAATATATCAAAACAATATAAGAGCAGAGTTTAAATTATATTAGCACAGTTTATATGTGTATATATATAATACAATATAAGCTTTAAGTTTTTCCCACGAAACACTAAAGGTGCTAGTAAGAGAAGTCGCTTAATTCTTATACGATTATATATATACTTATATTTACTTAAAAGCTTTAAGATTTTCCCACGAAACACTAGAGGTGCTGGTAAGGGAATTCACTTAAATATTTTAACTAAATATAATTAATATGTATATATATATATAATATAAGCCTTAAGTTTTTCCCACGGAACACTAAAGATGTTAGTAAGGGAAGTCGCTTAAGTCTTGTTAAATAATTATAACAAATATATCAATTGGCCAAAATAAGTGCGTTTAAGTTTAAACAATAAAATGCTAGCTTTGTAATTTAATTCCCACGAAACACTAAAGGTGCTAGTAAGGAATATAAACTAAACGTTGTATGAAATTATCACTTCGTGCTAGAAGTGTATAATTTGTTGAAAACAATCCTTGTACGGATTTGTTTTTCTTCAAGTTATTCTATATAAGAGCTTGTAGAGATGAAGAGAAGGTGTTACTAAGCTTCTTATATGAATATTAAGAGTGGTCGGTTAAAACTCGGATGAAAGCTAAGAGGGTTTACCACTTTTATGAGATGAACGGAAAAGTTCGCCGAAAAAATTCTCCGGAGGTTCGGCCGGATTTTGGCTTGTTGATCAAACTTGGGCAGCCCTTCGGGAGGCAAGAAAGTGGTATGGATGAGCTTTGCTTGGGACAATAGAGCTTGGTTGGAGGAACTAAGCTTGAAGATCAAAAACCTTGAATATATGATATATATTTGTAAGAGAGAGGTTTTTGAGATGAAGTATTTGGGTTTAGATATTAGAGAGTGTGTAAGGAGAATACTTCTTAAAAATGCCCAGCAATTAGTTAGCTCTTAGCTTGTGTATAAAATGGTGGGGGGTGGGTGTTTATTTATAGAAGGAGTTAGTTGAAGGGAGTGGCTGAGATTGAGTTAAATTGAATGGTGAATGAAGAGAGTGGTGTAGATTGATGATATGGAGGATAAGGTGTGTTTGTTTGCAACTTGCATATAGGACAAACAAGAAAAATCCCAACAACTATTAATTATATAATAATGGTTTTTAGCTTTTTCAATTAATCATTAATTACTTAGTTAATTAAGTAATTATCACCATTAAATATAACGACTTTGTAAATCCTTTAATAAATACAACAAAAAATATGATAATTACCTAAATATCAATTTTGGTCAAAGTTAGCTTGGTCAAACGCTCGGTCAAAGTCTTGGTCAATACACAGAAAAATTACACCCGGACAAAATTTCTTTTAAAATTACGAAAATTTAAACATGCATAGAAAATAACATTTAAGTGACATATATTAAGTTTCAAGATTTTCTAGCAAGTGGAAGTATTTTATTTGGATTTAAAATGATTAAAACAGGGTTCAGTTTCAAATATAATATGAACGATCTTTTATGAAAGCATATAGACCTTGTTGGCTCAGTTTGGGCTAAAACAAATACTTAGAATATATTTTCTTAAATATAAAATATTTTGAGAGTGAGGGAAATATTTTTAAGTATTTAAAAGTATTTTCTCTGATTAATAATATATCTGAGATACGAGAGAAAATGATTTGGAAAAATATGCAAAGGGGGATAAAATGAGATATTAATATTAATTTATCAAATATTAATTTCTAAGGGTGTAAAAATATATCTTTGGATTTATAAATGTTTATGGAGTGAAATTATATATTTTATCCCTTTTAAAACATCTGTTTTTGAAATAAATTTAGCACGGGCCTTCTAAAGAATATCCAAGTTCTGATATTCCTTTTTCAAACTTGTTGCCTTATTAATATTGCAAGAGTACTAATAAAAATCATATTTCCGATAGTTCTTTTACGATCTCATTGCTTTGGAGTATAGTCCTTTAAAATATATGTATTTTGATTTTCAGCAAATTGGAATATCTCTTGTATTTATATTTAAAATATAAATACATTTTGAAAAACATTTTTGAAAATATTTTGCTAGATTTGGATTTTCACTTTTGATTATGTCAATTAAATTCATGCCTAGTTGGAGAGGATATACGTGTTTTAAATTTTATGTTAAATTATGCAAATACCAAATTAAATAATTAAATGAAGATGTCCTTTCAAGCTTCCCCTTTTTGGTATTTGCCAAATAAAATTTAAAATTTAAAATTTTCTAAGTGTGTGCTTCCCCTAAATGTATGCATGTGTTTTATAAAATATTTTTCACATAAATATATTAAAGGTGGAAGTATTGTTGTATATCCCTTGAATTTAATTCATGCAAAACTGAACAACTTATTAGATGAATAAATTTTGATGTAGAATTAATGTCATTTTAACAAGAATATTTTAAAATTTTCAAATTGGAGGGTCTAATTTCTTCTTCCCCTTTTATTTGGGTAATAACAAAAAGAATAGTCAAAAAGGTGTATTTAATTGACTTCTTCTTAATGTATTATCATTAGAAGAATGTAGAGACAAGATATATGATTTTAAGAAAACATTGTTGATTTCTTCTTTTCTTTATAAAGAATATTTCTTTTCTTTTGTCCATTTAAATGATGAGATGATAACTATCTTTAAAATAACATTATCTGCAGTTTTATTTCTTTCCTTTATTTTTAGAATTCTAGTGCATCAATGTGATTTTGATCGAATTTTATAAGTCCGTTAAATCATTTATATTTTAACTATAAAGGAGAGTGTTTATTTGTAAACTGATTTTTATTTGATCCTGTTTGATCATTTGTATGAATCTGAACGGAAAATGTATATGCTAGTTGAAATAGTCTCAATCCAAAAGACTTGCTATGACCAAAACTCTAGAAGTATAGTCGAGTTCTCAGTTTTGATTAATTGTAACTTGTTAGAACAATGTAAAAAAATAATAAAAAATGTAGCTTAGTTGATTCACCTGAGTGATCCATGTTTAAAAACTTTCTGCTCATATGTTACTCAGATGAAGATTTTAGTGTTTAATAAAAAACAAACTGTGGTATTTTTGATTCAAATATCTCTTGATTAACCATTTTTGAGTTTATGTATATAAATCTGCATTTTGGTTTAACCTCTTTTAATGCATATGTGATCCAACTTTCTTTTTAGTTTTATCACATTAATCCTGCATAATCGAGAATCTTTAATACAACCAGTCGAAGAAAAACTTGTCATATGTAATTGATCTAGTTAGTGGCATATTCTAATGCAGTTAGTATGTTAGTGAGTTAGCATCACAACACTATATTTATCAGATCATTGTACCTTCTTGTTATATGTTTCAATAGTTGTAGATAACTTATAATTGTTTGATACAAATTTTGATATCTAACACATACTAAGTGCCATACCTTAACACCGAAATTTATTTAACAAATGAAACAAATTTATCTAGATCTAGAATTAAAGACATTTGAGTCATCAAAATGTAATGGTAAGTGACATCCATTTCTGCATTTGTTGAGGTAGCAAACCTGTCAATTTTTGCATATGTAGATACTTGCAAAAAGAATAATATTTATATGTAAGTTCATAGACTAATACCGAGAATTGAATATCAAAACTATAGGGATTAACAAGTGAAAGATACTTTAACTAAGTAGCAAGAAATCCTAATGTTCAGAATTAAGATATTAAGTTTGAACTTCATGCTTAACAACCAAATAGATACCATTTTGTTATTAGAAAGATAACTCTATTACCTTTTGTAGCATGCAGTTTAGGTTGGGTATATCACAGAAACATTATGACCATTTTTTTTATTAGACCTGAAATATTATAAAATTTTGTTAGTCCCTTAACAATATAACAAGAATTACAGAGGGGGGGGGTTGAATGGAATTCTTGAACCTTTTTCTTAAAATAAAAATGTTCGAACTCGAATATAAATATAAGTGTGTTGATTAGCACAATGCGGAATAAAAACTTAAGTGAATCAAAACACAAGTAATTAAAAACAAGAGTCTTTAAAAACTTTCTGGTGGATTTAAACAATTCCACTAGAGATATATATTATATCAAGAGAACTCTGTGTGCAAAAATGCTCACAGCTGCTTACAAATATGAACTACTGAGAATACAGAGAAATGCTAATAATTCTGCTTACAAATGTTTCTCACTTTTTGTATCTCAGATCTTGGTTTCTATTTGCTACTTCTTGGTTTATATATTACCAAGATTACAAAGTCAAAAGACAGGATCATTATAAAAACTATCGGGTCTAATGCTTTGTTACTTTGTTCTCTATTACCCAGTTAATAGGCTTCCTCGTTCCATTTGCATACACTTCGACGCATGTGACCAGTTGTCACTGTCAACTGATATTTGAATTCTTTATCCGTTGAGTACATGATCATCCGTCGACTTTATGATCATCCGTTGATGGCTTCATTGATCATCCGTTGACTGCTATATTAAACATCCGTTGATAGCTATTTGATCATCCGTCGATGGCTTTGTTAATCATCCGTGGGTAGCTATTTTTGCACTTGACTTCAATTTATTTATGCAGAATTACAAGACATCATCTATGTATAATTAATCAACCTATTCTGCATATCTAGTTAAAGTCAACATGACTTATATGCTACTACAGAATGTGTACAAAGGTGTATGCAGAAATGTGCTACAGACTCATTATTACAAAAGCTACTCACTCGATGGATAATAAGTTATCATCCGTCGGGACTATAATGATTTATCCGTCGGGTCTATAATCCTTATCCGTCGAGTGCTACATTATTTTACTAAGTAAAATCTACTTAGGTGTTTTGTTTATGTAATCATCAAGTACACAACATATGCACAACAAATTTAATGGCAATTATCTTTGACTAAAGAATGCAGAAGAATCAACATCTTTGATTATCAAGATTACACAACTACACATAGGCTTTTAAAAGAGAATTTCTCATATTATAAAGAAACATTATTGAACACTTAACATTTTCTAGTAAGCATAAACCAGAAGCAGCAAAAGTAACATACAGAGAATATTTGACTAACAAACAACAAAAGCAGGTAATCATAGACACACAATCAGAACTGGTGCATCCATGTAAGCACATAACAGATTACTCCTTGACAGGAGATTTGTTAACATCAATAAAACCCAGATTTCTATCAGTCTCACACAAATTAGGCAGCACATTAATATCTGCCAAACCAACAAACTCATCATCCTTCTAACCAACACCAGCAACTATATCCTTCCCTTTACCAACACAAATAATCTCATCGGCCTTCTCACCAACTCTCACAGGCTCAATTGCCTCTTCACTCACATGCCTTCTTGAGGTTGCTTCAGAATCCTCAAGTAAGGCCTCTTTCCTAAGAATCTTTTCTTCTAGGTAATTAATCTTATTGACCAACTTAAGATTGATTACTTTAAGACTGTTAATTTCCACTTTTAGCACTTTAATCTCATTGTTGGTTTTCTCAAGATTAACTATTTTAGGCAGGTTAATCAGATTCACAGGCTGTGGCTTACACACACTCAAGGGGACCTTATCTTGGTAAAAGGGTTTCAACATTAAAGTATTCAATTTGCTTAGAAAAGGTTTTGATTAGTTTAACTTGATTAATTTCAAACAGATGGGTTATAAGCAAAGCATATGGAATTTATTCTTCATAAAACCCATTTATCATGTTCAAAATTATGACATAGCTTAAGTTAAACTCAACCTTATTAGTTACTAGTTAAAACATTACCTTAAGATCTACAAAATCAAAAACTATATCTTGTTTTAGTTTAGGGAGAATGTTTTCCCTAAGTATGACTGCTAGTTTTTGATATGTGTGTGTGAAGTGTTTAAAGTGTATACCCTAGTTAGACTCACAGAGACCCAAAGGCACATCATCATCACAGAACAGACCAACATACAACTCAAACTCCTTTTGATCAAATACAAACTTATCAAAGATATTGATGCATGGTTTTTGCAAAGTATGACTTCCTAACCTCATGGCCTAATGGATATAATTACTATCAACCTTCAAATTTAACCCTTGCACATAAGACTCAACAAAATAAACACCATCATCCCTTTGACAGACTTTCATGTTCACATAGAATTTACTTATGAGATGCACATGATAGTTCCTACCTTTATAGAACACAAAGTTATCCCATTTAGCAGCCATGATTATCTTAAAGAGTTCACCCATTTGCTCAACTTGAATCATCATTCTGGTTTGAATGTTTTTCAACATTCTGTTGAATTTACCAAAATTGGTTAGTTTGACCAATGTAGGTTGGGGTGGTGTCAGTGATGGTGGTGCAAGGTTTAGAGGAGTTGCATTTATCACTTGATTTGAGTTAGAGTTCCTAACTCTTTATGTGTGTTCATGAGTGCTATGATATAAAGGTGCTTAATGTGTGATGTTGTTGTGTTTTTACTTTTTATGGTGAGGATATTGATGATTATAGTTTGGGAAAAGTGATTCATGTGGATGATGTGGTGAGTTGGTGAATGATTTCCCATCAATGGTATCAATGAGAGGGAGAAGCATAGGTGTTCTCCTAAGGTGAAAATGAGAGTGTCTAGAGTCCATGAAAGAGGACAGTGAATGCACAAAGAAGAAATGAAGTGAGGTTTATTTGTGTGTGTGTGTGTGTGATATAATGCATGCAAGGCAGTGGTCTTATAAAGAGTTCAAAGAACTCCTGTTATGGCATTAAAATAAATAATAAACCTAAGTATGTATATGCCTGGAATGCAAATGCATATTACAGATTTTAAATGCACAGCAGATATAAATGACCTCATGTCAGTTTGTCAACAAAACACTCAAGTAATAAGCACATAAATCACAGGCATTATCTTCTTTTAGACACCTATTTTTAATTTTTATTTGAAGATTAAGTTGACTTCCTCTAACTGAATTTTATTTTTAGTTATTTTTATATGAAAGCATTTATGGAAGGGGATATGCAGTGCTTATGTATGCAAGGTTGCAGAGAGTAATAAGAAATTCTCAGTGCTGTGCAAATGCATTTAATGAAGCACGCATTAAAGATCTTATGAGTGTTCATTACTATATTCCTTTTATAAACAAAAGAGTGCCAAGGAACATATATTACACAAAGAGACAGAGGTTCATTAAATAGGTACAGTCACTTTGTAACATTGTGAATTAAATGACCAAGACTCAACTGTTCATGATTGATGTGACTGATTTGGATTCTTTTAAACTATTTAAATTTCCACTCATGTGACCACCAGCAACAAATAATAATGTAACTTCTAAACATAAAGATAGAATATGCCAGCACCTCACCAAATAGATAATGTAGCACATATATTTAGCATAAATATATTTGTAAAAATGCATAAATGTCCCTAATTTCTATAGTGGCCGTTTCATCAGTGATCCAGATACTAGGCTTCTCAAGAGGAATCCCAGCCAGGTCTTAATGTCAGGGCATTGTGTGTGAGTGAGATTAATCTATATGAGAAATGCAATAGTTGTTATTCCTAGAGGACTAACAATGAGATTTACAGAAGGGGGGTTGAATGTAAATCTCAAAACTTTTTCAGGTTTTGAGAAGTTTATTAAAGCAGTGTGTTCTAGATGAACAAGTGTATGAATTGCTTTGAGCTAATGCAGACAGATATATATTCAAACACAAAATATAAAGAACACAACAAACTTTAAAAACTTTTCTGGTGGATTTGTTGTTCCACCAGAGATGGTATATTAGAAAATCTGTGTTCAACAATGTTGATCACAGCTGCATCCTAGTACAAACTAGATGAATTTTCTCTCAAGATATTTCTTAACAGCTCTGGAAAAATCTCTCTCTAATTACTAGCTTCTTCTTGGTTTATATATTACCAAGTGTACAAGTGAAAAACAATATAAAATTACAATAGTAAAATAAGTTCTTCACTTGCTTCTTTTCCTGTTCACTCCAGTACTTTGTTGACTATTGCATCTTTGTACTAAAGAAGAACGGCTGCTTTTTCTGTTGATCCTGAAATTCGGCTGCCACATCTCAGTTTTCTCTGTCAACCCATGTGCCTCTGTCTGTAGGTACAACTACCACTTATCAACGGCTAATTAGCAGAACATCCGTTGAAGCTTTCATCCGTTAATGACTTCATCCGTTGAAGGATGTTATCCGTTGAAGCTTTCATCCGTTGATGCATTTATCCGTTGATGCTCTCATCCGTTGAAGGATGTTATCCGTTGAAGCTTTAGAGACATCCGTTGAAGCTTAGCTTCTCATCCGTTGAAGGTCTTTAAGTCATCCGTTGATACCACTTCATTTATACAAAATTACAAGGCATGAAATATTTACAATTGGCCTTCCTATCTGCATATCATCTAGTAGTCAACATGACTTATAGTTTCTCTCAACTTCTAAGAATTACATTTTAAATACAGAGACTGAAATATGCTACAATACTAGACTTATTTCTAAGTAAAGCTACACCATCAACGGATAGCCAAAGTGGTCTTATCCGTTGAGGCTACTGACACTAAATTTCTACTTAAGTATTTTGTTAAACATATCATCAAACTAATGCACATATATTCCTAACAATCTCCCCCTATTTATGTCTATAAGAATTGTAGGCATAAATTCAGCGTTAACTTGATGATAACAAAACACTTAACAAATATTTGAATTGAAACTAAGTAGAAATATAAAAGTGCTGCAAAAGTGTATGTACTAGGAGGTAATTGAAGATTTACAGTATTTCCAAGGGTGCTCCTCTAGCCTGAGCAAATCATTATTTTCTTCTTTGTTCCCTGGTTTTCTTTCCTAGCCCTTTGTCATTTTCCTCAAATTGGAGTTGGAGTTGTCTGAAGAATTCAGCTTCATCTTCATCACTGATATCCAACTTAGATTGCATTTCTTTGAGAGTTTCATTGCTGGCAATCTTGAGTTGGTCTTCAAGTCTGAAAAATCTTCTGACTCCTTTGTCATCTCTAAATTCCATCAACCAATGAGGTGATTTGTGAATTTTAGTTCCCCTTTCTTGTATAAGTAAGGTTCTGGGCAAAGCATTTGGTTCCCTCCAAGTCTTCCTTATGTTGGCAATCTTGTTGAGAATTTCAGTCTTGGCTGTTCTGGTAAAGCCATAATCCTTTTTGATGGCTGAAAAGACTCTGATCAAGGTAGAGTAGCCTTCATTTAGAATCCTGTAGAGAGGCCATGTTCTTTCCCCAGCTCCCTTATATCTGAAAACCAATCTCTCTGGTAGCTGTCTGTAGGCAGCTATTCCCCTTACTTCCTCCAGCTCATCCAGATAGAGATTAATGTCTGAAGCTTCTTTTATGTCACAGATGTGAACATAATCATCTTTAGAAATGGGTGGCTTAGGGTTAGGTTTTTGTTTTTGAGTGAATTTCTTAGAGGTTAGGGGAGGTGTAGATTTAGATTTTCTTTTCTGTTTCTTTGGTAGTGGTAGAGTGGTTAAAAAGGTAGGCAATGTGATGTTGTCCCAATCAATAGGTTCCTCTTTTAGAATGATTGGTTCACCATGGATATTTATAGAGGGATCAGCAACAAAAGGTTTAGGTATGGAAGGTAGTGGTTTAGATATAGATTTGGTATCTTCAGGGTTATCTTCACTCCTTCTGTGTGCCTTGGCCTTTCTTCTGTTTCCCTTCTGCCATTCCTCTCTTTCTTCCATATTTTCACCAAATATGCTCCCAAGAACCTCATCTAAGTTAGCAATCTTTTCTTCACCCCTGACTTCAATTCCTTTCATTTCTTCAACTTGGCTTGACTTTAGCTGTTTTTCAAGCTTTGCTTGTGCTCTTTTGTCAGCCTTGAGTTTTACAGCTTCTTTCTTCAACCTTCTGGTTTCTTCCCTTTTGGCCTTTAGAAATTTGGGATGTCCTTGCATCACACAGATACTCTTTCCCTCTCTATAGATAAAGGCCATGTCCATTCTCTCACCCTTGTCCTTGGTCTCCTTCTTCTTTATGATGCTTGCACTTAGAACTTTGTCTCCATCAGGTTTTGGAAGAGGAAAGTCTACTTCCTGCATCTGAGCAAAGTCTAGGGGATTCTTTGTGGAGTCCATACTGGATCTAGTGTTAGGCTTTAGAACCATAGGTTTTAAATTCTTGAAAGAAGTCTCTCCAACCTTATTTCTCCCTACTGGCTTGAGCTCCATGTTGATTGGTTCAATCTTTGTGCTAAATTTCACAGATGTTGATTTATTTTGTGTAGAACCAAACACCAATTGCAACCTTTCATCAATTCTCCTCCATTGTTCTTTCATTTGTATTTCAGCTGCTGCTAGCTGAATCAAATCAATTCCATCAGGTTTTCCCTTGATTTGAATGATTGGAGAGGTAGTGATGGCAGGAACTAGCACTTTAGATATCTGAATCTTTGTAGAGGGCTCTCCTTCCCCTTCCCTTTTATTCTCCCCCTTTTTGTTATCATCAAGGAGAGGGGTCAAGCCTTGTGCTTTTGCCAGCTGCATTAGGAGATTGGTTTGAGATTGTTGGTTGAGAAGAAGGGTGGCCACAGAATCTTCAATTCCTTGAACTCTGTCTTCCAACTTGGCCAGCCTTTGTTCAGTAACTGATTCCTTTTTCAATCTCGAAACCAAGTCCTGCAAAGTACCATAGGGCATGACTGAATCCAATTTTTTTGAAGTGAAGGATTTCAAGTCAGCAATATCTTTCCTGAGATCATCTAGACTCATATCTTGCTTTACTTTCTGCAACTTCATGAGATGCAGTGAGTCCAGGTGAGCTTGGAGGATAGCCTTGATATTTGCATTTGAAGTGTTCTGAATGGCCTGTTGAATAGTGATGATTTGTTTGACCAAGTGGACATTGAATTCACCTGTTCTATGCTCCTTAGTCAAGGCCCATTCAGGTAGATTAGGAATGGAATTAGGGTCTTCATCTCCCCCTATGTTCATGCTTCCATCAGAAGAAATAGAGTCATCATCATCAGAATTTACTCCAAATTCCTCAGATGGCTCACCAGCTGTAGAAGGCATCCTGTTAATAGCAGCTTTATCCCTTTGAAGAGATTCTGTTGAGTGCACTAGATGTAGTGTCCTCTCTGCCTCCTCATTGCCCTGAGCAGCCAACAGTTGATAGGCTGTCACAGGATGAGTAAAAGTGTCAGCATCCAAGGAAATGTTATCAATTACAGCTTTGTAATGTTGCTGAAATTGTCTTTCCTTTTCAGCATCATCCACAATCATTGACTCATGAGCAATGGCTGGTTCCACCCTTGTATCAACTGTACCTGCTTTTCTCTCTTTTTCTCTATGTTCTTGCATCAGGGGCTCCCCCTGGCTCACACATCTCACTCCCTCACCTTCACCTTCTAAGGTGGTACTCCACTCACTGACTTTTGCCATGCTGGAAGAAATAGCATGCATTTTTGTGCTCTCAATCTCTCCTTTTGCCTGGGAGCAACCCAGCCTCTCACTCAAATTTTCACTCCCTGCCCTCAATCCTAAAAGTGATTGCACAGTATTCATGTCTTCTACACTTGGAATCATTTCAGTTATTTGTGTAGAGACTATCAACGGATGTGGAATATCCGTTGAAGTTGAAACTGTTGTTATCAACGGATAACTGCTGTTAAGCTTATCCGTTGAAGAGCAACCACTTGTCAACGGATGAGTGATATCCGTTGAAGAAGGAAAAGAAGATGAAATTGAAAGTGATATAATTGTTGAATCTGTATAGATTGATTTGATATGTGTTGATACAGATCCTTCAATTATATCTGAAAGAATTTGCGGGTGATCCAACAAATCATCTAAAAGATGATGATCACCTGTATTTGAGTGGGGCTCCTCCCTGAGTTGTAAAGAGGGAGAATCAGGAATTGATGGGAATAACATATCCACATCCAGAGATGGTGAAGAAGTATTTGGTGATTGATGTGTAGTTATTGTGAGAGAATGGGGCTGTGACTCCACATTTATTGGAGTCACATCAAACTGAGTTTGAGAAGGCACAGAGACAGATGGATGTATCTGTGCAGTGTGTGCACCCTGTGTAGAAGATTGGGTTCTAGCCTTCTTCCTTCTAATAAAAGCTTTTGTAGGTGAGTGTTTGGCTTTAGTGTCCCTCCCTCTTTTGTTCTGTGTTCCTGGTTGGGAACTCTTTTCAATAGTAACATCCTTTTGGGAGGATGCTACTAGGGATGTGCTAGAAACCTTTTCAACCACCACAGCTTTTTGAGAAACTGGGGCTTGGCTAGCTTGGGAAGCACTCAACTCTCCTTCCTTATCCTGGGGGTTTCTTTGATGTTCACCCCTCCCCTCACCACTCACACCCTGTTCACTTCCCTCAGGGTTAATGGTTGTTGTTACAACTGTTGTCTTTTGAGAAACAACAGAGGTGGTTTTCTTTGTCTTGGATTTTGAAAGTTTAGATTTGGTGACCTTGGTAGAAATCTGTTGGGGCATTGACACAGATTTCATGGCCACACTAGAAGATAAAGAAATAGAGGGGTTGGAAGAAGTAGGAGTTGTAGAAGCAATTACCTCACCTACCTGGGGTGCATTCATGATTGGTAAATATACCAATTGCACACTGCTGTTTAGATCCATTCTCTTCAAGTCTGCAAGAACTCTTTTCTCTTGTGCCCAGCACTTGAGTTTATTATTCTCATTGATTATGACTAAACCTTCATCAACATGGTTAGCCAATAACATAAAGAATCTAGCATAATAGATGTTATTAGGTCTATTAGCTTTGTTACCTAATCTAGTACCTAATTCTAGCATCACATAGTTGCTAAAGTTAAAGTACCTATCAGAAACAAGCATATAGAACATATTAACAAGAGATGAAGTTATGGCATCAAAATTACTAATTTTCCCAGAGAAAACCTTTATGAAGGCATCCCTAAGAAAACTCCATTCTTTCCTAAGGCCTTTTCGTCTAATACCCCCTAAATTAGCAGAGTTAAGAGAGTAACCTATGGAATCTAACATGCTGGATACATCACTATCAGTGTGTGGTGTCATGGCATTGTTCTCAGGTAATTTAAAACATGCTTGTAAGTCATCACAGTTAATACAGTGATTTTTACCTTTGAGAGTGAAGGAGATAGTCATATCCATGGAGTTGAACTCAGCAGTTGTCCAAATCTCCTCAACTACTTCACAGAAAATCGTTGGGGCTTCCAGCATTGCATAGCTAAGTTTACAGTTTTTGATGAAGTCCATCATTTTGTGATAATCTGAGTGGGCTTCATTCTTTTCTACCAGAGCTATGAAATTGTTCTTCTCGTAGATGAACCCAGATTGAGACATAATCTTCACGACTGGTGCCATTGTTGTGAGTAGAAATTGCAGAGAATAACTTGAAGGTTTTGCAGAGAGAAAATGGTAAATGCTTGAAATTCTAAGAAAGCGTAAAGTAATAATGAACAATCAGAAGGGCTTATATGCTTTCAAAGAAAAAGAAATAAATAAAGGATTAATCAATAAGTAGGTGTTAGTGAATTTCATCCGTTTAAGAATAAACTGTAAGTATTCTAATAACTACCTTTAAAACCAATACATACAGATGTATGTATGGTATCAACGGTTAAGAAAATAGAATCAACGGCTGTGAAACACCTCAAACGTCTGATGTGACATTTCAACGGATAATGTAAATTGTCATCCGTTGAAAGGTACTTCAGCTTTATCCGTTGACGGATAAAAGTTCCAGAGATATACTTGTCTTTCAACGGATAATGAATATCCGTTGATAGAGCAATTTTGACTTTCAACGGATAGGGAACATCCGTTGATGGAATAAACTTTGTTAAAAGTCAAATTTGTTCTAGCAACTAATATATTTCAGGCTTCTCATCAAATTGCAAAGAAGACATGAATTTTAAGAGTAATTAAGCATACCTAGCTCACTTACCAATCTTGTGAATGTTGATTCATCAAGTGGCTTGGTAAATATGTCAGCAATTTGTTGTTCACTTGGAACAAAATGTAGTTCCACTGTACCATTCATGACATGCTCCCTAATGAAGTGGTACTTGATATCAATGTGCTTGGTCCTTGAGTGCTGTACAGGATTCTCTGTTATGGCTATGGCACTTGTGTTGTCACAAAAGATAGGTATTCTATCAACATGAAGTCCATAATCAAGGAGTTGATTCCTCATCCATAACATTTGAGAACAGCAACTTCCAGCAGCAATGTATTCAGCCTCAGCTGTAGAAGTAGAGACTGAATTTTGCTTTTTGCTAAACCATGATACAAGCTTGTTTCCCAGGAATTGGCAGGAGCCTGTTGTACTTTTCCTGTCTATTTTGCAACCTGCATAGTCTGCATCTGAATAACCAATTAGATCAAAGCCAGATTCTCTAGGATACCAAATTCCTAAATTTGGTGTACCCTTGAGATATCTGAAAATTCTCTTGATAGCAATTAAGTGAGACTCCCTAGGATCAGCTTGAAATCTAGCACACAGACATGTAGCAAACATTATATCTGGTCTGCTAGCAGTTAAATATAAAAGTGAACCAACCATGCCTCTATAACTTGTAATGTCCACAGACCTTTCAGTCTTATTTAATTCAAGTTTGGTGGCAGTGGCCATGGGAGTTTTTGCAGATGAGCATTCCATTAAGTCAAACTTCTTTAAAAGATCATAAATATATTTAGTTTGACTAATGAAAATTCCATCACTAACTTGTTTAACTTGTAAACCAAGAAAATAGGTTAGTTCTCCCATTAGGCTCATTTCATATTTACTTTGCATTAGCTTAGCAAACTTTTTGCAAAGTTTATCATCTATAGAGCCAAATATTATGTCATCTACATAAATTTGAACAAGTATACTAGAGCCATTAACATCCCTAAAGAAGAGAGTTTTATCAACAGTACCTCTAGTGAAGTGATTCTCCAAAAGAAATTTTGATAAGGTTTCATACCAGGCTCTAGGTGCTTGCTTCAGTCCATAGAGTGCTTTCAACAGATAATACACATAGTCTGGAAAATTTGGATCTTCAAATCCTGGAGGTTGACTTACATAGACTTCTTCCTCTAATTTCCCATTTAGAAATGCACTCTTGACATCCATTTGATAGACTTTGAAATTGGCATGGGCTGCATGGGCTAGAAATATTCTGATGGCTTCAAGTCTTGCAACAGGAGCATATGTTTCATCAAAATCTATTCCCTCTTGCTGAGAATAGCCTTTAGCAACCAGTCTGGCTTTATTCTTTATGATAATGCCATTTTCATCCATCTTGTTTCTGAATACCCACTTTGTGTCAATAGGACTCTTGTTCTTTGGTTTGGGTACCAGCTTCCAAACTTGGTTTCTCTCAAATTGGTTTAGCTCTTCCTGCATAGCTAATATCCAATCTGGATCCAATAGAGCTTCTTCCACTTTCTTAGGTTCCTCCTGAGATAGAAAACTACTGTACAGACATTCATCTTGAGTAGCTCTTCTTGTTTGCACTTTAGATGATGCATCACCAATGATCAGTTCAAAGGGATGATTCTTGGTCCATTTCCTTTGTGGTGGAAGATGTGCTCTAGATGAGGTGGCCTCAGTATTGTCATGATGTGAGACAGAGTGTTGACTAGTTGAAACTCCCCCTGAGTTGTTGGTCCTTTGCAGGGAACTTGGAGTTCTATCAACTGATGATGTAAATCGATTATCCGTTGATGAACTATGATCAACGGATGCTTCATTTTGTACTTCAACGGATGGTGCACTATGTCTTTCAACGGATACTGCATTGCTTCTATCAATGGATGCAGTATTTTGTGCATTATCCAGGGGCATGTTTTGAATCCCTTTTGAAGTGTCATCTCCATCAGTCTCCTCTTCACTATCATCACAATATATCTCAATATTGTCAAATTTGAGTCTCTCATTATGTCCCTCATCTGTTAGTCCATCAATCTTTTTATCATCAAACACAACATGCACAGATTCCATAACAATGTTGGTTCTTAGATTGTAGACCCTATAAGATTTTCCAGCTGAATAACCAACAAATATTCCTTCATCAGCCTTTGCATCAAACTTCCCTTTATGGTCAGATTGATTCCTCAGTATAAAGCATTTACATCCAAAGACATGAAGAAAGTTTAGAGTTGGTTTTCTTCTCTTGAACAACTGATAGGGAGTCATGCCTTTAGCTTGATTGATCAAAGAAATATTCTGAGTGAAGCAGGCACAATTAACAGCTTCAGCCCAGAAATATGTTGGTAACTTTGATTCTTCAAGCATTGTTCTGGCAGCTTCAATTAAAGATCTGTTCTTTCTTTCAACAACCCCATTTTGCTGAGGTGTTCTTGGAGCTGAGAACTCATGCATGATTCCATTTTCTTCACAGAACAGCCTTAATGCCAAATTCTTGAACTCAGTTCCATTGTCACTCCTGATATTTCTAACCTTCAAGTCAGGATGATTGTTGACTTGCCTGATGTGATTGATAATGATTTCACTTGCTTCATCCTTTGATCCAAGAAAACAGACCCATGAGAACTTAGAGAAATCATCTACAATCACTAAGCAATATCTTTTTCTTGCTATTGACAATACATTGACTGGTCCAAACAAATCCATATGTAGCAGCTGTAATGGTTCATCAATTGTTGTTTCAAGCTTCTTCTGAAATGATGTTTTCCTTTGTTTGCCTTTCTGACAAGCATCACACAGACCATCCCTTGAGAATTCAACAAGAGGAATTCCTCTTACTAAGTCCTTTTTGACTAGATCATTCATTGTTTTGAAATTCAAATGGGATAGCTTCTTGTGCCATAGCCAACTCTCAACTGAACTTGCTTTGCTGAAGAGACAAGTAATAGATTCTGCATCTGTAGAGTTGAAGTCAGCTAAGTACACATTTCCTTTTCTAACTCCAGTTAGAACCACTTTGTTGTCTTCCTTACTAGTGACAACACAGGCTTCAGAATTGAAGGAAACTGTATTCCCTCTATCACATAGTTGACTGATACTCAGTAAGTTGTGCTTGAGACCATCAACTAATGCAACTTCTTCAATGATGACATTCCTTGTTGAAATCAAGCCATATCCCATAGTAAACCCTTTGCTGTCATCTCCAAAGGTTATGCTGGGGCCAGCTCTCTCTTTAAACTCTGTGAGCAGGGAGAAATCTCCAGTCATGTGTCTTGAACAGCCACTGTCCAAGTACCATAGATTTCTTCTATTTTCCTGCACACCACAAAATCAATCAATTTGATTTTGGTACCCAAGTTTCCTTGGGTCCATTCTTGTTAGCCTTTCTCCTAGACTTCATTCCTCCTGCATCTTTAGACTTAGGTGAGTTTGAGTCAACCTTGGTCTTAGATGTGGTTGGTTGAGGTGTAGGGTTAGTCACAACATTATCCATCACATTTATAGAATTATTAGGCATGGATTGTGCATACATGTTATTCCACATTGGCATATTGTATGGCATTTGAGGCATACTGAATGCAGCAAGATAAGGATTGTTAAAATATGGCATGTTTGCAAAATGTGCATAAGGATTTTGTTGAGACATAACAGGCATAGCATGTAGAGGTGATACAGACATGTTAGGCATGGAAGAGGGTACAGTTATGGGAGATTTCTTAATAGATTTACAGTTAGCAGATAGATGATTAACACTACTACAATGCACACAGCTTTTTCTAGGAGCATACTTGTCAGGTGTGTAATTGTTATGTTTGTTAACTCCTACCTTCCCATTTCTGTTGGATTTCCTTTTGGATTCCTTTTTATCCTCAACCATCTTGAGCCTATTGTTTAACTGTTCTAAGGTCATGTGCCCTACATTCACCTTTCTGACATCTTTGGATGTGCTTGCTCCTTCTTTGACAAAGTTCTTTGAAGTTGAACCAAACTTTTTGTTGAGTTTCTTTAGATTTTCTCTTTTAGAAACATCTGCCTGTTTTAATTGAGGAACCTTCAACGGATGTTCCTTTTCTTCCTTCAACGGATAACTTTCATCATCCGTTGATTCCACATCCGTTGACAGTCCATCAATTAATTCCAGTTTCTTTTTATTTTTATCCCAGGCAGTTTCACAGAATGATTCAATTCCTTGGACTTTGGCAATTTGAGCACTTACATCCCTAGATGTTTTCCAGGCTTTAATCACCTCTTGCTCTTTCTCTAATTGATTGGAAAGTATTTCTACTTTCTTAACAGATTCAGCTAGTTCATTCTCAACAGATATACAATGCAATTTGGTTTTCTCTAGGTCAATCAACTTATTTTCTAACACAGTATTTCTATTACTTAAAAACAGATTGTTCTCTTTGATCCTACTATTTTCTTTAGCAAGAGATTTAAGAGACATACGCAAATGATACAATTCAGTAGACATGTCATTGAAAGCATCATTGCACTCTTCTTTAGTAAGCTGTGTTAAATCAGTAGTGATTACCTGATTGCTTGATGAACTAACTTCGTTTTCTTCAGAATCAGCCATGAGAGCAAGGTTGACATAATCCACATCTTCATCCTCTTCATCTCCATCAGCTGCCCAGTCCTTTTCTTGAGTAATGAAAGCCCTTTCCTTCTGTTTGAGTAGATCAAAATATTTCTTTTTGTAATCTACTTGTTCAAATTTCTTCTTTTCAGAGGTTGGCTTTCTGCACTCACTTGCAAAGTGTCCACTTATACCACAGTTAAAACACTTGAACTTGGATTTGTCCACC
Organism: Apium graveolens; assembly: GCF_009905375.1. Classification (NCBI taxonomy): domain Eukaryota; kingdom Viridiplantae; phylum Streptophyta; class Magnoliopsida; order Apiales; family Apiaceae; genus Apium; species Apium graveolens. Next base: position 137,714,365 of record NC_133657.1, read on the forward strand.
ATGTTCTTATAGGGTTTAGTGGCTCTAGTGTTTTTCCTGAACTTCATCTTTGCAAATCTCCTGGACAGAAATGCAAGATGCTCATCAATACCATCAGAGTCATCTTGACTGGAGTTGTCTTCATTTTCAGCAACTTGCTCTTTACCCTTGTCTGATTCTGGATTTCTTACACCATCTTTGGAGCTTGATGTAGATCTCACAGTTTCTTTTCTGCATTCTTTCTCATTTTCAGCTACCAATGCAACTGAACCTCCTTTCTTTCTCCCCCTCTCCAATACCTCATCCTGTTCCAACTCTAGTTCATAAGTCTTCAAGATTCCATATAATCTTTCAAGAGTAAAGTCCTTATAATCCTGAGAGTTTCTTAAGGAAACAGTCATGGGTTTCCATTCCTTTGGTAAGGATCTCAAAAATTTAAGATTTGAATCCTTCACCTGGTACACTCTACCATACAGCTTCAGTCCATTCAACAGCTTTTGGAATCTATTAAATGTGTCATTTAAAGATTCATTCTCTTCAAAATGAAAGTACTCATACTGTTGAATGAGAAGCTGCATTTTGTTCTCTTTTACTTGTTCTGTACCTTCACACAGCAACTGAACTGTGTCCCAAACCTCTTTGGCAGTTGAACAATTTATCACATTATCAAACATATCCTTGTCAAGACCATTAAACAAAATGTTCATAGCCTTCTTATCCTTGTGGACTTCTTCTGTGTCTTCCATTGTCCATTCTGCTCTAGGTTTTGGAATGGATTGACCAACAGCAATTGTGGCCGTAGCAACTGTGGCTACTTTGTGGGGAATGTGAGGACCATTCTCAATGCAGTTTACATAACCTTCATCTTGGGAGAGTAGATGAAGGTGCATTTTCACCTTCCAGTGGTGATAACTGTCTTTGTCAAGAACTGGGATCTTTACTCCAATATCCTTCTTACTCATCTTTGTTAGATTCCAAGATCTTTAAACTCTTTGTGTGTCAAGAGCTTGCTCTGATACCAATTGTTATTCCTAGAGGACTAACAATGAGATTTACAGAAGGGGGGTTGAATGTAAATCTCAAAACTTTTTCAGGTTTTGAGAAGTTTATTAAAGCAGTGTGTTCTAGATGAACAAGTGTATGAATTGCTTTGAGCTAATGCAGACAGATATATATTCAAACACAAAATGTAAAGAACACAACAAACTTTAAAAACTTTTCTGGTGGATTTGTTGTTCCACCAGAGATGGTATATTAGAAAATCTGTGTTCAACAATGTTGATCACAGCTGCATCCTAGTACAAACTAGATGAATTTTCTCTCAAGATATTTCTTAACAGCTCTGGAAAAATCTCTCTCTAATTACTAGCTTCTTCTTGGTTTATATATTACCAAGTGTACAAGTGAAAAACAATATAAAATTACAATAGTAAAATAAGTTCTTCACTTGCTTCTTTTCCTGTTCACTCCAGTACTTTGTTGACTATTGCATCTTTGTACTAAAGAAGAACGGCTGCTTTTTCTGTTGATCCTGAAATTCGGCTGCCACATCTCAGTTTTCTCTGTCAACCCATGTGCCTCTGTCTGTAGGTACAACTACCACTTATCAACGGCTAATTAGCAGAACATCCGTTGAAGCTTTCATCCGTTAATGACTTCATCCGTTGAAGGATGTTATCCGTTGAAGCTTTCATCCGTTGATGCATTTATCCGTTGATGCTCTCATCCGTTGAAGGATGTTATCCGTTGAAGCTTTAGAGACATCCGTTGAAGCTTAGCTTCTCATCCGTTGAAGGTCTTTAAGTCATCCGTTGATACCACTTCATTTATACAAAATTACAAGGCATGAAATATTTACAATTGGCCTTCCTATCTGCATATCATCTAGTAGTCAACATGACTTATAGTTTCTCTCAACTTCTAAGAATTACATTTTAAATACAGAGACTGAAATATGCTACAATACTAGACTTATTTCTAAGTAAAGCTACACCATCAACGGATAGCCAAAGTGGTCTTATCCGTTGAGGCTACTGACACTAAATTTCTACTTAAGTATTTTGTTAAACATATCATCAAACTAATGCACATATATTCCTAACAATAGTTTCTTCTTTATAAATTAGCAAATAATTTTAACAAGTGAAAGCAAAAACTCATAACACACAGCAAAAACCTTGAGTACTGCACTTTACTGTTTTAATTAGATTATCATTCCACTGTGTTATTACAAATTCACATTTGATTTATTCAAAACAATCAATCACTTAAGTTTAACTTTTATATTAATATACTTCTCATTGTATCTTATCAAGACAGAGTATAAACTATTGTAATTCACATAGTCAAGAAGCAGTAGTGCAAATACATAACATATCACAGAGAACTCTCAAATTATCTTATTTCAGATGATCATTTAAGAAAGATTGACACTGATCTGATTAAAATAATACCGTAAGTATTATTATATTACAAATATTAAGACTCATCTAATTAACCATTATACAATCTTAATATCTTAATTCACATTTTTAATTTAACCTTTTTAATTGAACAAGACTAGTCATACATCTTTACATGATTAATAATTTTTCATGTTAATTATAACAGTCCACACATTTATAGCAAGGAACTAGATTTGAATTGCTTAGAGAATTACTATATAGAACAATTAATTCAAACACATAAACAATCATACTAAGATCATACACTAAGCATGTAACAAGCTAAGTCACATTTCTCAATACCAGTCCATAGCCTTGAAGCAAATCATTCCAATTTAAGTTAAATTGGTTTAGTGTTTTAATCTACCAAAATTCTCATATACCAGAAATAACAACTGACTTCTGACTTTTAAAAGAAAAACAGCCTGATTCATCACTTAATCAAATTAAGTACAAATAATCCTTTAAACTGATATATCTGAAAATTCAACAAAGTAGAGTTCAATCAGTTAAGTCAGGATAAATCTAATCAACACACTGCTGATAACTCAGCTAATTCAAAACAAATTGAGTTATATTAAAATAAATTTTGTCAATATGTCACAGGAACTCTCAAATAATCCAATCAGCAATCAAGTTTAATATTTTAACTCAAATAATTTTGTCAATGCATTATTGGAACTCTCAGCAATCAAGTTTCTCATTTTAAATCAAAACAAAACAGTTAATACACCATTGATACTTAGTTAATTCATCAAAATCAAATTAATCGAATGAATGAAGTTGAAAAACATAGTTGATAACTCAGGTAGGTTACTCATACAGTTTAATTATAAGGACAAAATCAAAACAAACATTTTATTCAGTTCAGGTAAACCATCAAACCAAATCTCAATTAACCTTATTTATCAAAAAGCATCGAATCAGAACTCAAACACCTTTATTTTATTTAACTAATACCTTGAATCAAAACTCAAAAACAATCAATCAATCCACGTATCAATCATTTATATAGTTAATCCCAAATAATCACATAGCTACTCACTTAATCAATTTTGAGTTTTAAAAATCATACCTGAGTCCATGGCATTGAAACATTCATGGTTACTTACCTTACTCAACTCTCTTGACCCCGAGTTGAGTGACTCAGTGAGTTAACTCGGTAACTCGTCCGAGTTGACTCAACTGAGTCATGCCGATTCCTTCTCCAAAAATCATTTTCTCCCCGATTTACCATTAATATGCTCTTCTTCTTCGTTTATCCTGCACAAAAACACTCGAATTCAAGTTAGGGTTTGTGACTCAGTTGATTTAATCGAATCAAATAGTGAATATATATGTATAGGTATATGCATGTTGATTTCGATCTACTCCCAAGTTCAATTACTTTGAAATAGAGTCGATTAATCGAAACCTTTTTGATTTACCCAACCATATCTCTGATTCAATCATTTTAGGATTGAATCGTTTATAATATATATATATATATATAGTATCTGTAGAGATATTTAATCACGGTTTGTTTGAATGAAAACGATGAACTCATCGGAAAATATTGAGAGCGGCGACGAGTTCCAGAGAAAAAGACGAGAGAAGAAAGAGGCGAGAGGAGAGGCTGTATGAACAGTGTAACCTTGATTTGCAATTGTATATATTTGATATATTATGGACGGCTGAGATTAGACTGAGATAGAAATGAACGGTTTGGATTTTAGGGTTGTAAGAAAATGGGCTGTGTTTTAAAAATGGGCTGGATAAAATTTTGGGGCCCGAAAATTTTTAAAGGGATGTAGATTTAATAGTGTGTTGGGTTGGGATTATTTAAAAAATAAGATAGAAAATAAATTTTATTTTTAAAAAATAATTAAAACTTATTTTCGAATTAATTATATATATATGTATATATTTAGAGAATAATTTAGAAAAATTAAGGAGTAACAATATTTAATTTATTTTAAAATAAATTTCTTTTCAATGCACTTAGTCCATTTAATTTCTCAAAATCCGATCAATAAATATTTATTGATAAATATGAATTATTGAGAGAATAACAGATAGTAGAAAAGAAGTTTTTTTATTTAAAATACATTTATATATATAATTGTTACCCACAATAATATATTTAGAGAATATATTATTTATTTTAAATATTCCAACATTCCTAAATCCAAACGGAGTTTAGTGAATCTGTCAGAATTTAACGGTTTTGTAAAGATGTCATCGATGTTATACTCAATTTCAATTTGAGTCATTTTTATATCGCATTTGTTAACATGATCACGTAAAAAATGATGTCTCACATCTATGTGATTGGATATAGAGTGCAGCACGGGATTTTTACTTAAATCAATCGCACTCGTATTATCATATAATATAGAGATTACATCAAATTTTGTGTTATAGTCTGCCAATGTTTATTTCATCCACAATATTTGTGCACAACATTTGGCAGTAGCTGTTTACTCAGCTTCGGTGGTGGATATGGATATGGAATTTTATTTCTCTGAAAACCATGAAACTAAACATCCACTACCACTTGTACTTTTTCTGTCGACTAAATGTCCAACATAGTCTGAATTAGAATAACAAGTCAAGTGAAATGGTATTCCTTTAGGATACCAAAGACCAATATTCGTGGTACCTTTAAGATATCTCAGTATCCTTTTTACCGCGGATAAGTGAGATTTTTTTGGTGCTACTTGAAATCTAGCACATTTGCAAACACTATATTGTATTTCGGGTCGACTTGCGGTAATATATAATAAGCTACCAATCATTACTCGATATTTCTTAGTGTCAACGGGAATTCCTTTGGGATCCTCCGTTAGTTTGTCAGATGTTGACATAGGTGTGGAAATTGGTTTGTAATTTTCCATTTCAAATTTTTTCAGCATTTCATTACAATATTTTGATTGTGAAATATGAATGCCCTCGTCAGATTGTCTTATTTGCAATCCCAAAAAGAAATTTAATTCACCCATCATACTCATCTCAAATTCTTTGCTCATATAGTCAGAGAATTCTTTACATAGTGCATCATTTGTTGAACCAAATATAATGTCATCTACGTATATTTGTACAAGCAAGATATCATTTATTTCTTGTCTTGTAAATAAGGTTTTATCAGCTGTTCCCATTTTAAATTTATTTTCTAACAGGAATTTGCTTAACCTTTCATACCATGCTCTTGGGGCTTGTTTTAATCCATATAGAGCTTTGTATAATTTGTATATATATTCTGGATGTGTTGCATCTTCAAAGCCGGGAGGTTGTTTAACATATACTTCTTATTCTAGTATCCCGTTTAAGAATGCAGATTTTACATTCATTTGATATACTTTAAAATCCTTATGACATGCAAAAGCTAATAGCATTCGAGTTGACTTAATTCGTGCTACCGGTGCATATGTTTCATCAAAGTCTATACCTTCAATTTGAGTATAGCCTTGTGTAACCAGTCTAGCTTTATTTCGCACAACCGTTCCATTTTCATCTAACTTATTTCTAAATACCCATTTAGTTCCAATTATGGTAGTATTTTTGGGTTTTGGAACAAATTCCCAAACTTTGCTATGAGAGAATTGGGTTAATTCTTCTTGCATTGCAGAGATCCAATCTTCGTCTAACAAAGCTTCTTTAGCGGTCTTAGGTTCTATTTATGATAGAAAACTAAGGTGATTCACAACGTTTTGAACTTGTGACTGCGTTTGAACTCCTTTAGTTAAGTCTCCTAGAACATTGTCCAAAGGATGACTTCTAATATTTGAACATCTTTAGGTAGTTCAATATCTGTTTCGAACAATTCTAGTGGATTTGTTGGGGATGATGAGCCAAAATCCACATTTTCAAATTGTCGAATAATATTTTCAATATTGTCTTGTGTGACATCTTCTTTGTCTACAAGATCTTTGTATTTACGTGATGGTTTTGTTTCAGCAAATGTTATGTTCATTGATTCTTCCACCACTAGAGAATTTAAATTAAATACTCTATACGCTTTGCTATTTGTTGAATATCCAAGAAATATACCTTCATTTGATTTTGGATCAAATTTTGTAAGGTAATCTTTGAAGTTTAATATATAGCATTTACTTCCAAATACTTTAAAGTAATTAACTTTAGGAGTTTTACCAAAATAAAGCTCATATGAAGTCTTTTGAATTATAGGTCTTAATAAGACTCTATTTAGTATATGGCATGCAGTGGACATTGCCTCGGCCCAAAAATATTTAGGACGGCGATATTCATTTATCATTGTATTTGCTATTTCCTGTAATGTTATGTTCTTCCTTTCAACTACTCCGTTAGATTGAGGAGTGTAAGGAGCAGAAAAGTTATGAGTGATACCATTAGTTTCAGAAAAACTTGTAAAGTTTGAATTTTCAAATTCTTTACCATGATCCGTTATTATATAAACTACGGTATTATTTTGTTGGTTTTGAATTTTTTTGCATTGAGAAGAAAAAGATTCAAAAGCATCACTTTTGGCTTTGAGGAATTCTGTCCACGTAAATCGTGAATAGTCATCAACAACTACCAAAGTATATGAACATCCTCCGAGACTTTGTACAGGGACTGGACTGATGAGATCCATGTGTAAAAGCTCGAGAGGTCTTGAGGTAGATACCATAAATTTTGCTTTATAAGAGGCTCGTATTTGTTTGCCAATTTCACAAGCTTCACATATGTGATCCTTTTTATAATTTAATTTTAGTATTCCTCGTACATGTTCTTTAGTTGATATATTTTTAATCAACTTCATGTTTGCATGTCCTAATCTTCGATGCCACAACCAAGGGTCATCTATAGTAGTGATTAGGCATATATTAACATGCTTACTCATGTCACATGTATAGACATTTTTGTCTCGAGGACACGTAAGGACTAATTTTCCATCTTTATTAAGAATAGAACAATGAGTAGGATAGAAAATTACCTTATTTCCATTATCGCAAAGTTGACTTATCGAGAGAAGGTTGTACTTTAGTCCCGTGACTAGTTGTACTTCAGATATCTTGAAGTGCTCGTTCCCGATGTCACCGATGCCAATAATGATACCTTTACTGCTATCTCCGAACGTGACACTTCCAGCAGTGACCTTTTTAATGTTGTTCAAGAGTGACTGGCTACCGGTCATATGTCTCGAACATCCACTATCAAGGTACCACAAGTCTTTCTTAGCAGTAAGGCAAACCTCTTGATTTTAAGTGGAGATTTTGAAGGGTTTTTAGCACATAAACGCAGCGAAAACGTAAATTTAAATCTTAAAAAAACCGAAACCCTCCGCAGGATCCATGCGAAAAATAATATGTAATTCGTAGTTCAGTATGTTTACATTAAGAAGCTTTACTTTAATAGAAAGATGGAGGTCTTGAATGGCGATCCAAAAATGATGAACATAGATCCTTAGCAGCTGCTCCTCAAGTGTGAAGCACTCCACCGGTAGCCATCATGAAAATGATGTAATGAAGGAGGAGGAGATGAAGAGAATTAGGATTTTGTAAATCTTTTTGGTTGAGGCAAAAATAGGGTTTATAATAGTATATTTATAGGCAAAATTTTCAGCTGAAAATTTTCCCATAAAATATTATTATTATTAACCCTTTATTATTCTCACTAATAATTAAAACACCTTTTAATTATTAATCCTTTTTCTAAACACTTTAGAAATAATTATCTCACTTGAATTAATTTCCAAAAATTAAATTCTTAATTAATAATATTAAAAACTTTTTCTTAATTAATTTATAATCAATTAAATCTCATTTAATCAATTATTAAATTTTCCAATTAATTATTTATTTCATAAATAAATAATTATCAGCCATTATTAATTAATTCCTCCACCATTAAATCATTCTCTTTTATGGTGTGACCCTGTAGGTTCAATATTAAGCCGGTAGTAGAAATAAATAATAATAAAACTATTTTATCATTATTTATATAAATTCTCTAATTTATTAAATATGATTAATTAATTAATCATATTTATTCTACATCGTGAGGGATACTTCTCAGCATATGGCGACTATCCGGATAATACGAATTCACTGCTTAGAATACCAAGAACATATTCAGTGAGTAGCTACCGTACAATCAATTCCTTCTACCCTGCAATGTCACGTTTAAATACAAGGCATGGAACTTGTGTCAAGCCTATCTTATTTAATCACTTGCTTTCCCATTCACTATGCTTAGTTCTATTTAATGTAAATTAGAAACTCCTTTCTAATTTCATTCACTCTGGCCAGAGATTCCTGAACTAGCACAAGTGGATCAGCATTAAAAATTCTCTTCCTTCACTAGAAGGGGTAGATCCTTTATTGATCATACACTATCTTCGTGTACAAATTCCTATACCCAGTAGAGCCCTTATAATTATCCCTGGAGACTAAGAACTAAACCAAAGCATAGTTCAGTGTACACAAGATGACTATGATGACCTCAAGTCTAAGGATACTTGTACAACTATCACTATGTGAACAATTACTGACACGTGAGTGAACTCCATTAGTTGTTCAGCTATGTGAGTAATGTTCAGTGAACTTATTCTATAATAAGCACCTACATACTAGCTATAGTGTCACCACACAAATGTCTATGAGAACAGAGATCCTTCATAATGAAGCAATCATAGTATGTACCAATCTTTGCGGATTACTAATTACCAGTTAGTAATCCTATGATCAGGAAATATTTAAGTTTAGAGTTATCATCTTTTAGGTCTCATTATTATGATCTCATCATAATCCATAAAAAGCTTTACTCTAAACTGTGGTATATCTTATTTAAACATTTAAATAGATAGAGCCCGCAATAAAAACAAAACAAGTCTTTTATTAATATCAATGAAATCAAAACAGATTACATAAAAGTTATTTCTAAATCCTCATACATGATTGGACTTAGGACATATCTCTTTCAGATTTCCTTTGAAGTAGATGCATCCCCGATAGTCATTAAGCATAGATTCACAATTTCTTTACTAGCTTCCGGAGCTTCTTCATCTTCACTTAAATCCCACCCATTCTTGGCCACGAGAGATCGTCCTTTTATAAGTTTAGGACATTCTCGTTTAAAGTGACCGGGTTGTTTACATTCGTAACACACCTCTTATATTTCCTCTGTATTTTGTTCTTTTTGTTTGGGAGGAGTGTAAGTAGGAGTGTTATTATTATAGACATTAGCATTTTGCATACCTTTGCCTTTGTTATAGCTCGTTGACGGAAAATTATTCTTATAGTTAGGAGTGTAATTTTAAGAGTAATCTGGCCTTCCATTAGAGTTAAAAACTCTTTGTTGATTATTTGATTTAAGGAAGCCTTTTCCATATCTTTGAGCTTTGCTTTGAAGCACACGACGTAGTTGTCTCGTAAGTAAAGAAATTTCGCTTTCATCGAGATTTTGGATTTCTTCATTTAATTCATCGTCGTTTTCTTCTTCATCTATTAGTATAAATTTTAAAGCCATGTTTTTCTTTTTTTCTTCCACTTTTGGAATGACTTTTTCTTGTAAGTTATCTTCTTCCTATGCACGAGGATTTCCAAATAGATTATCTATTTTATTATCATTGAGATTGTGCATCTCTTTGATTTTGGTTACTTTAACCTTCCAACTTGGAGGTAATGATTTAAGAACTCTTCGATTCTTTTCATTTTGTGTATAACTCTTTCCGAGTTGAGATAGTTCATCGACAATGCGAGTGAATCTAGTTTCCATGTCGATGATATTTTCTCCTTCTTGAAGTTTAAAGTTCTCGTACTCTTGGATCAAAGTGTCCATTCGAGAATCTATTACATCCGTGGTTCCTTCGTGGGTAACCACTAATTTATCCCACATTTCTTGCGCTGACTTGCAATTATTTACTCTTTTATATTCTTTTTCAGTAAGTGCACTTGTGAGTACCATTTCTGCCTTAGCAGCTATATTCATTCTTTCTTCCTCTATTGCGTTATATTCACTAACCTTCTTTTCGATGATGATGTCATCAACCATTTTGGTAGGAATAATGACTCTATCTTCTATGGTCATCCAAACTCTGATTCCTTGAGATCTAGCATAAATGCGAAATCTCGTTTTCTATGTTGCAAAGTTGGTGCCGTCAAATAGAGGAGGGCGAGAGCTAGATAGACCTTCACCACAGCCGATGGTATTTAGATACGCCATTTCGGATCACTTTTTGTTGTTCCTGTAAATCTGCAAATTACTTAACAAACCGTTAAAAAGCACTGCTCTGATACCAATTGTTAGGTCCCGTAAAAGGGCTATTTTAAGCTAAAAGAGGGGTTGAATAGCTTAATTACCGATTTAAAAATTATTATGGCATTTTAAAAATATTTATCCCGTTTTAAGTTTTTTACCGATGCAGATTATGTATGCGGAAATAAAAGACAAGGAAGAAAATACCACACGAGAGATTTATCCGGGTTCGTGATGGCGCAACCTCTAATAGATTCGCTCACCCCTACGTCCAGTCCCCGAGCTCCTCTCCAGGACCCGAGTTTTCCCTTAAAATAACCTTGCTCCTTACGTAGGCGGAGAAGCCTTTATAACCCCATAAATACTTGTCTTGGTGCGTAACTCCGGATTACCACCTCAAAATAAATGTGCAATCTACACAACCTATCTTAGACAATAACACCCTGTTATTTCTTCAAAGTTGATGTAGAACCCTTGGTGTAGTCTTTGTCCTTCTAAGCTTTTGCTGGTCTTGGATCTGAATAGTTGGTCTTGGGTCTTTCCTCTTCCTCACGGTGCAAAGACTATTAATTTCCCGTTAGTACGTCTAGGACTTGGGTCTTAGAATGAGAATCACCTCACTATACTTCACCTCACTGCAAAACGAAGAAGTTAATATCTACGAAACAATACCCGTTATAGATAAATAGAGTTTGGACTAGTAATACACTTAACTAGACCGGATGACTTATAAATATTCTTAAAAAGAATATTAATGTATACTTTTCTTTAGATTAAGTGAATGTTAGAGTCTACTTGATATTACTTCGTTTCGAATAATATATGTTATTTCCGAAGTAATAAATATATCAAGTCCTTGGTGAAGCATTATAGCTTTCGGATCTTTGATAGAATAATTTCTCGTTTAATATAGTTGTGTGTAGACTTTTATAAATCGAGAACGTTATACTTATTCTTTAACTATTTGCACTTATAAAATATTTGGCCGAGAGAATAAAAGGTGCACAGTTTAGCACAGTTTATATGTGTATATATATAATACAATATAAGCTTTAAGTTTTTCCTACGAAACACTGAAGGTGCTAGTATGGGAAGTCGCTTAATTTTTATACGATTATATATATACTTGTATTTACTTAAAAGCTTTAAGATTTTCCCACGAAACACTAGAGGTGCTGGTAAGAGAATTCACTTAAATCTTTTAACTAAATATAATAAATATGTATATATAGATATATATAATATAAGCCTTAAGTTTTTCCCACGGAACATTAAAGGTGTTAGTAAGGGAAGTCACTTAAGTCCTGTTAAACAATTTTAACAAATATATCAATATATGGCCAAAATAAGTGCGTTTAAGTTTAAAGAATAAAATTCTAACTTTATAATTTAATTCCCACAAAACACTAAAGGTGTTAGTAAGTAATATTTGTAAGAGAGAGGTTTTTGAGATGAAGTATTTGAGTTTGGATATTAGAGAGTGTGTAGAGAGAATACTTCTTGAAAATGCCCATCAATTAATTAGCTCTTAGCTTGTGTATAAAATGGTGGGGATGGATGTTTATTTATAGAAGGAGTTAGTTGAAGGGAGTGGTTGAGATTGAGTTAAATTGAATGGTGAATGAAGGGAGTGGTGTGGATTGATGACATGGAGGATAATGTGTGTTTGTTTGCAACTTGCATATAGGACAAACAAGAAAAATTCCAACAACTATTAATTATATAATAATGGTTTTTAGCTTTTTCAATTAATAATTAATTACTTAGTTAATTAAGTAATTAGCACCATTAAATACAACGATTTTGTAAACCTTTTAATAAATACAACCAAAAATATGATAATTACCTAAATATCATAAAATGATGATTTGCAAGTTTTGGTCAGTTTTGGTCAAAGGTAGATTGGTCAAACGCTCGGTCAAAGTCTTGGTCAACACTTAGAAAAATCACACTTGGACAAAATTTCTTTAAAAATTAAGAAACTTTAACCATGGATAGAAAATAATATTTAAGTGACAATATTAAGTTTCAAGATTTTCTAGCAAGTGGAAGTATTTTATTTGGATTTAAAATAATTAAAACAGGGTTCGGTTCCAAATAAAATATGAACGATCTTTTATGAAAGCAGATAGACCTTGTTGGCTCAGTTTGGGCTAAAATAAATACTTAGAATATATTTCCTTAAATATAAAATATTTTGAGAGTGTGGGAAATAGTTTTAAGTATTTAAAAGTATTTTCTGCGATAAATAATATATTTGAGATACGAGAGAAAATGATTTGGAAAAATATGAGGAGGGGGATAAAATGAGATATTAATATTCCTTTATCAAATAATAATTTCTAAGGGTGTGAAAATATATCTTTGGATTTATAAATGTTTATGGAGTGAAAGATATATATTTTATCCTTTTTAAAACATCTGTTTTTGAAATAAATTTAGCACAAGCCTTCTAAAGAATATCCAAGTTCTGATATTCCTTTCTCAAACTTGTTGTCTTATTAATATTGCAAGAGAGCCTAAGAAAAATAATATTTCCGATAGTTCTTTTACGATCTCATTGCTTTGGAGTATATTCCTTTAAAATATATGTATTTTGATTTTCAGCAAATTGGAATATCTCTTGTATTTATATTTAAAATATAAATATATTTTGAAAAACATTTTTGAAAATATTTTGCTAGATATGGCTTTTCACTTTTGATTATGTCAATTAAATTCATGCCTAGTTGGAGAGGATATACGTGTTTTAAATTTTATGTTAAATTATGCAAATACCAAAATAAATAATTAATCGAAGATGTCCTTTCAATAATTTATGGAGTTTGTAGTTATATTAAATACATGATTTAATTTTTAATTAAATCAGATTTATTTAAACTTGTTCCGGAAGGTGTGTGAAAATACTACATTTTCTTCAAATATGACTGATTTTTTATTGCATTTGAGGATTCACGAGGTTGCATTTGAGGCTGTATCGGGTTGCAGAATCGTATTTTTGTAAAAATAAATTGAAAAATTGCACTTTTGCAAATAAAAACCTAAAAAAGATGTATTTTTATAAAAAAACAAACTATTCAAACAACCTAAAATTTTTATTATGACTAATAAGTAATTAAATTACCCTTTTTCAACTAAAATACAATGTACTTTTTTCAACTGGAAGACATTATCTTTTCAATTTTATCAAACTAAAATAAATCACTTCCAAATATATAATGGCAATCTTATTTAATAAGATAGTATAATAATATTATATTTATTAATACTTAACAAATTACCTCTTTCAGCTAAAGTATATTAGCTTTTCCAAATTTTTCTAACAAAACCCCCTTTTTCCAAAAATAGTTTTATGTAACAATATGCAATATAACTTTATAATTATTAATAATTAAATAATTACCATTTTAAGCTAAAACACATCAACAATTTATTTTATATTAATGAAACTATGTTAAATTTTAAATTTAAATTAAATTGAAATAATTTAATATTATTAAAAATTTATGTGGTTGTAAGCTAGCATTATTAAAATGAAAATATTAAAATTTGATAGTAGACTATTCTTATTGTGATACTTACACTTTAGGTCCTTTATTTTATAATTATGTGTGTAGCGTAGGAAACTCATATTTAAATAAGTGTTGAGAGAAGTCATCGTGTTGCGGGGTAATCCAGTAGGTTATTAGTCTTAGTAGTGGTTTAATAGTACGTCTTGTTCTCCGTTTTTATAATTTCTTATTTGTTCTTTTTTAATTTGTGTGTTTTTCTGAATTATTTTGTTAAATTAATTGAAATTTATAAAATTAATTTTGAAAGTGTGTGTACCCTACAAAAGAGGTAAGTAAGAAGTTAAGTGCGGTTAGAAATTAAGTTTGACAATGGTTTATAGAGTCTGTAATTATATTAAATACATGATTTATTTTTTTAATTAAATAATATTTATTTAAACTTGTTCCGAAACGTGTTAACAAATTTTTTAGGAAGTGTTAACCAACCGACCAAACGAAATATGACGAAACCATGTTTAGCTTATAATAGTACAGTATATATACTTCTCCTTATGTTTCATTTTTCATTAACAAAATTTAATTTATCTTTACTTTATTTTTCTGCCATGCTTCACTTTAATTTAACCCGATTTTTATTTTATTTATTGTATTGGCCAACATTACTTTAGATTATACTCCTCTGTCCTGCTTTTTTTTTTCTCGTCTTAGGTAACCCACAGCCGCTACCCTTCGGGTGCGCACTGGGTAAACCCTACGGGCTCACACAATAGCCTGTAAACCACGTGAACCAAGGTAAACCGCATTTAAGTAACATGCTCTGACTCAGGAGGCATAATCATAAATTCTCTTCATGTGGGATTCGAACTGTGACCAAGAGGATAGTTATCCTCTCTTTAACCAATTGAGTCAACCCTTGCGGGCTCCTCCGTCCTGCTTTTGTTGTCCACTATTACAATTTTCCCCTTTCCCGAAATAATTATTTAATTTAATAAGTATGGTAAATAAAATGTGAATAAAACGTAAATAAAAAGATAATAAAAAGTAAAAGTTGTTATTCTATTTTTATATTATGACAGTTATCTTTATGTTTAGTTTGATTCAATAAAAGTTGAATTTAGATTGCTGAACAAGCAAAAGCAAAATGAGAAGGAAATTGGGACGAAAAGAATTTTAAGCTTTATACTACATCCATCATATTTACCTTCTTCCGTGTTCAAAATCTTTTATTCTTCCCCATATATATATATATATATATCTTTATAATACATCCATCATATATGGGGAAGAATAAAAGGTTTTATACACGGAGGAAGGTAAATATGATGGATGTACTATAAAGCTATATATATATATATGGATTTTGGTCCACAATCCCGGGTGGTTGTAGTAACCATCGGGTGCCCCACATTGTTTCATTGCAGCAGACCTCCCGCAATGGGACATTGCGGGAGGTATCTGCCGCAATGAAACAATGCGGCAGGAGGCCTCCTTTTTTTATTTAATTTCTAAAATAATAAAAAATCATATTTTAATGAATTAATTTTTTTTTCAAAAATAACGAAGTTAGAAAATATATAATTAATTTTAACAAATATTTGTTCAATATTTTCTAATTTTATAACTGTTTCCCATTTATTATCAATTGTATAATGAGTTAAAAATTTTAAAATAAATTAGATATATAATCGGAAAAATAATTAAAATATTATTTTTAATGAAAAAAATAAAAAACCGAAGATAGTAACTGAAATGTATGAATGGAGTATTGCAAGTATGATTGTTTATTGATCGAAATGTGTCGTCTTCTCTAAAACTTTTTTGAGTAAATTCTAATCAAACTATTTAAATTTAAATTTTAAATATGTCAAAATTATGTATAATAACACATTTGTACTACTTAATGAAGTTATGATGAATAAAATATTTTTCTATAAATAATTTTTAATTTTAAAAAAAACAAATGAGGACAAAATAATAATAATAAAAATCCCTCCCGCAATGACGCATTGCGGGAGGTGTTCGACCCAGCCCAACATATATAAAATATTATGGGACGCATTGCGGGAGGTATTCGGCCCAGCCTCAACATATATAAAATATTACGGCGAGTGGTTAAAGAGCCACCTACAACAATGTTTTATTGCACTAGCCACAATGAAACAATATTGTAGGTGGTAGAGGGTATTTTTTTTATTTGTTACGAAAAAATGTTTAGCATTCCGGGGGCTGAGTTGTTTTATATTTTTTTATAGGTAACGAAAAATCGATAAAATTTCATTTTTTTTAGTTTTCTACATTTTCAATTTTTAGCATTATATTCGTTTACTATAAATTAAAAATTGATAAATTAAATTGGACAAGTACAAGAAAAATAATGGGTCACTCCAGAAATGAAACATTGCTGGAGATGTGTTCAGCAGTTTGTAATTTTATTTATTAAAATAAAGAATTTATTAATATAAATTTTAAATATAAAATAAAAATATAATAATCAATAAATAAATAAATTATAACTTTAAACAGAAATTAATTTTTTTATCTATTATTTTACAATTATTTCAAAATAAAAATAATATTAAACTTTGAAAAATATGTTAATCCTCGAGTTGCCGCATTGACACATTGCGGCTACCGCAATGAAGCGGTCCCTATCCACAACCATTGCTGGATAAGGTTGGTTGTACAACCAACCAATCAGTGTCGTTAAACTGGGAAGGGGCGGTTCAGATTGAACGACCGCCGCAATGAAATATTGTGACAGTGTCCCAGATATTTATCTCCCCTATATGCCTTTTCTCTCATTATAATTCATTTATCTTATTATTTTTTTATTATTTTAATAATTTTTTTTATATTTAATATGTTATTACTGTTATATTTCAAATTAAAATATTTAATAATAAAATTAAATATCTCAATTTTATTATTAAACATAAATTTAATATATGATATTTTAAAAATATTAAATATTACATATTGAATTCTCAATAATCAGAAGAAGCTCAGGATCTGGTTGTTCGGATGTCATCAGGATCTGATGTACCGTCAGAATTTGGCATGTCATCAGTATTTGAATGTCATCAGTATGTGAAGATAGTCAGCATTAGAGGATTTGTTCTGTTCCTTATAATGTTGAGCAAATATCTGTTACTTTTGAGTTATAGGACTTTATCTGTTTAGTTTAAGATATGTATCAGTTTCAGTTAATTTTTGATAATGCATATCTTAGTTTAATTTGTTGTAGTTGTGTAGTATATAAACACAGTTTAGGTCATCATTTAGTGTATCACACTCGAGGATCATTCGACCTAGCAGCTCTCAAGAACATCAGTATTTCTTGAGAGGATTTTGTAACAGTTTTATCAGAAATATAAAAAGCTATTATATTTTATTACTTGTTCAAAATATTTATACAATTGTATCCAACCCCCCTTAAACAATTGTATCTTTACTGGGAAACAATTGGTATTAGTGCTCACTGATAAATTTACAATCAGAAACGATCTAAACATATCTCTGAACAAGTATGAAAGCATTAAAATTCCCATTCTGAAAAAGACTGAATATCCAACATAAAAGGTGAAGATGCTCATGTACCTGGAAGTTACAAATCCAGATTATCTAGACGTAATCAATGATGGACCCTTCATGCCAACAAAACTAGTGTCTGCAACTCCTACTGTTGCTGAACATTATCAACTGAAGGAGAAGATAGAATGGACACCAGAAGAGAAAGTAGATGTGCTGAAAGATGCAAAGGTAAGAAACATTTTGCATAGCAGTCTTGATTCTGTGATGTCAAACAGGGTTATAGCCTACAAGACTGTTAAAGAGATCTGGGATGCTCTTGAAACTCAATATCAAGGAACCATGGCCATCAAGAAGAACATGAGGGCTGTTCTGATTCAAGAATATGAACACTTTGAGGCCAAGCCTGATGAAAGTCTCACTAACATATATGACAGATTTCTGACCCTGCTAAACAATCTGTCTTTGGTGGGAAAGGTGTATGATCGAGAGGATTCAAACACCAAGTTTCTGAGAGCCTTGAGTGAAGAATGGGAGACTCAGACTTCAATCATACGACATCAGAATGATTTGGAAGTAATTACTCTGGATGAAGTCTATGGCATGCTGAAAACTCATGATATGGAAGTTCAACAAAGGAGAGAGAGGAAAAGCAACAAAGGGATATCTGTTGCTTTGAAAGTGAATGATAAAGCTTCAAGAGAAAAGTTTGCTGGAGTTGCAAGAAAGAAGAACAATTTACCAGAATCAGATACTGATGATTCATTATCAATTCCTGATGATGATACTGATTCTGAAACTAATGAGAACATGACAGATTCTGATGTCATGCAAATGGCCGCATTGCTGGTTAAGAGCTTCAGGAGGATGCAATTCAGGAAGTCTAAGAACAACAGAAGCTTCAGGAAGAAGTTTACTGGAAGTGAAAGGAAGTAACTGGGAGAAAAGTTGGAAAGGACTCTAGAGCTGGGAAGGTAGACAGGACAAAGATCAAATGTTATAACTATGATGAACCTGGTCACTTTGCCACGGAGTGCAAGAAAACAAAGCATGATAAAGGGAAAAGCAAAGCCCTGATCATATCAAGCAAGAATTGGGTGGACTCCTCTGATTCTGAAGATAATCTCAAAGAAAAACTGAAAGAATGCTTAGGCTATAAAGATGGAGTTAAGGATGTTGACACTGAAAATAAAATTACTCTTAAAACTCCTGTTAAGTTTATCTCTTCAGAAGCTGATGAACCCAAATCCACTTTTGAAAAGGGTTCAACATCAGTATCACAAGAAAAACTGGTAAGTGATAAAACTCAAAGAAAGAAAAGCAAGGAAACCATTAAGACTGTTAAGAAAGAAAAGAACATAGGACTTTTGTCAGCAAAATAATTGAAAAAGAAAATATCTGAGGTTACTGACAAACCTCAAGTAAAAAGTCCTAAAAGAAACATGAATGGTATGCAAGGTATTTCTAAGGATTCAAATTATAAGGTAATTTCCAATGCTTCTAGAAAAACTTGTTTTAACTGTGGAAATACTAATCATCTTGCTATTGATTGCAGGAGGAATAAGAAAATGAAAACTGCTATTCCTGAGTCTGATGTTAGGGGTATATTAGTATTTTATAAACCACAAAATCCTTGCTTTCATTGTGGTAGTACTTGGAATTCGATTTATACTTGTAGTTCCTATCACAAGTTGTATCACAATTACTATGAACCTTTGCCTAAGTTTAATAAAGTTGCTTGTATGCTTAATTCTGTTGGTTTTACTAAACTTGCTTCTGACAAGATAAATCCTGACAAAGGAAAGACTGTCAAAAGTACTCCTGACACACTAAGGATAAAGTTGTCCAAAAAGAGGGCCCAACAAGTGTGGGTCCTTAAAAATCCTTCTAATTAATTATTCTTCTGATTGCAGGGTAACAAGAAAAATACACTTGTCCTGGATAGTGGATGTTCAGGAAACATGACTGGAAATAAATCCCTGCTGTCAGAATTTGAGAAGAAGGTTGGCCCGGATGTATCTTATGGAGATGGAAATGTAGGAGATACTCTGGGATATGGCAACTTGATAATTGGAAAAGTGGCAATAGAGAATGTAGCTCTGGTGGATGGACTGAAGATAATCTTCTGAGCATTAGTCAAATCACTGATAGAGGTTATCATGTGGTATTCTATGACTCACACTGTGAAGTTGTTGTTAGTGTAGGTGCCCTAGAGGCAATACATTATTCTTTTAAATCTTTATGTCAGTTGATCATTCAAGAAATGTATTTATTATGACCTTAATTATTGCGATATTTTGTTAGCATAATAAATGTCCTTAGAATCATGATACATATTGTATAGTTTAAGTACATGACTTGAACTTGAGATTATATAATATATCATATTCTTAAAGGTCCCTAGTCGAGTATTATTATATAGGACAATAATAATACATAGATAGACTAGTATGTTGTTTGACAAGATAACCACATCTCATTGGTTATAAGTATGAGGATACTAAAGTCAATACATAGGTACATGTGTGAGTACATGGTACTGGACAGACCCACAGTGAGATTCTTCATGTTTAATAAAGTAATAAGAAAGACTCACAGTGATAATGGTGTAACGATCCCTTGACTTGAAATCATTATATTTCTATACGAGGATTAATATAATTTGACTATATTAAAAGTTACTTTTGATCGGGTGATGACAAAAGTGGACATCGGGTGTAATATCCGAGATATATCGTGTAATTATTCTTGCTAATAAATAATTATTATATGTGTTCAGTATCTATTCTGTGAATTATTTGTTAAGTGTTAAATGTGTTTGGATGTTTAAAAGTATTATTAATTGAGTATTTTAATTTTTATATGTCCAAAATAAAATATAGATAATTGTCATATCTTCCTAATTATTTTTATGTTGATTTATGAATTTATAAGAATCATATGAAATTTATAAAATCAATTTTCGGGTATTTAAAATCTATTTTATAAAAACGGGAACCAACCGACGTCATCCGTTGTTACATTTTTGGAACCCGAAACTCTTCCGAGAACTCCTTCCTAACCTAATTGTAATATTCCGAGCATATTCCATGTTTCGACTTTTTCGATCCGGCGTACGATTTGTCCTGCGCGGGTCCCGGCGCAACATTTTCAATACAATATTCGTTTTGGTAAATCAATAAAACTCGTATTTTCGATAAACCGGAGCTTTTTATTAAACTATCCCAATTATCACCTCGTAGTGCGTGTAACCAGGCGCTGAGACCAAGACCGCAGTACAAATTGTACGAATTTGGATAATTATCCCGAAAACTGATACCGTTTGGATCAGTTTTTACAAATAAACGTACCATTTTGTATCCGGAATGATCCAATGAGATACTAATTTTCCGTAATTATAAATAGCCTTTTACTGTATTTTATTTCGTATCAAAATCATTTGTAGTCAGTAATTATATAAATTTCCAGAGAAAATCCTTATATTCATAAACCCTTCTGAAAATCAAACCACAAATTGAAGGTGTTATTGATCTCCGTTTGGAACGCTCGAGTAACCAAAACAGAGGTTTTAAGGTGTTCTTTCAGTTTCTTCAAGTTTCAGAACTGCAGAAATCAAGGTTATTTTTCTATATTTTTATTTAATTTCGAATTATTTTTATTAAAAATATGAATTTTTGTTCGGATGATTGTTTGTATGATTTGATGATTGCATGTTGTAGAGCTTGTTTTCCTGATGATTTTCATATGTCATACGTCTGATTTGGAGTTCAATAACATGCTCAAAAGTGGGTTTAATTCTCGAATTTTAAAATTAGGGTTTATAACCCGTATGAATGTTTTCAATTGAAATTTGGGCCTTTTTGATTTAGGGGTTATTAGCTGTTGATTTATAGTGGATTATGTTCCTTATGAAATTTGCAATCGATTGGTATATAGCTCGTTAACAGAGGATGTTTGAATCGTAGGGAGTTGTCTTTTTAAGTTTTCGATGTTTCGCCGGAAACCGGCGATGTTCTTGGCCAATTTCCGGCCAAGTCTGGGGTTATTGATATGTTTTGATTGCATGAATCGATTCCTGGTTGTCTGTAGATGTGATCTGGAGCTTGTGGTGGGGTGAAGATGCCGGGAACGTGTTCTCCGGCCACCCTCGACGTTTTCCCGGTGACCCCTGTCAAAATTGCAGTTTAGTACCTTATCTTTTGAAAACGATGAAGTTCAGTCCCTGAACTTTCCAGAGTTTTCAAAAATAGGATTCCTGTTTTAAAATTATTCAAAAATCATATTTTCTATTTATTTTATTATAAATCTTCGATTTTAATTTCTGAAAATTCCAAAAATTATTATTTTAATTCCAAAAATTATTTTTAATTCAAAAATAAATCTGAATTAATTAGTTAATTATTTTCAGTGAATTTGTAATCGATTAATTGATCAATTAATTCGAAAATTAATTGATTAATTGATTTAATTAATTATTAATTGATTTTAATTAATTATTTAATTAGATTTATTTATTTAAAAATGATTTAAAAATTCCGAAAAATAGTTTAGAGCTTTAAAATATTATTCTAAATTATTTTCAAGGCTCGATAATTATTATAAAATTGTTTTGAAGCCAAAATGGGCCAATCGAACCCTGTTTATTACTCTGAAATTGATCCAACGACCCGTTTTAATTCCAAAAAATGTTTTAAAAATCATTTTAAATATCTGAAAGCCTATTTATGACCCGA
Source organism: Apium graveolens (assembly GCF_009905375.1). Classification (NCBI taxonomy): domain Eukaryota; kingdom Viridiplantae; phylum Streptophyta; class Magnoliopsida; order Apiales; family Apiaceae; genus Apium; species Apium graveolens. Next base: position 137,736,760 of record NC_133657.1, read on the forward strand.
AACTTCTTTATAAATGATATATCTTTGATTATGTGACGTGTTATGTGTTATATGTGACTTGTTGGTTAACTGTCGGTCTGTATATTCGATGTTTACTTGTTTATTGCGTAACTTTCAATCCGTTAATCGAATTTGGGTGAAACGAAGGGTAGATGTAAGTATGTGTCAAATAGAATCGTATGAGTTGAATATTGATAGATGCTTATGATATGTGAGCAGAAGAGGTAAGGCTTAGGAAAGGGAAACAGGTAGTCAAGGAATAAGACAGTGGTGATTGAGAGCAAGTGCAGTGTAGTAAGCTAGTACCAGGCAAGTGTTCTGAACTTTCTCGAGATGTTGTATTGATTGATAATCTTATTTTATATATTGCAAGTGCTTTGAAGCACTGAACCCAAAACCCTGATTCCAGTTATTGATCTTTAGCCATAAACCTGATTCTTTCTAGACCATTGATTGTTGTATACCCAAATACAAACCTCAAATATACGATACTACTCCACAAATACATACAAACTAATTATCAAACACTGAACCAGATTGCTTACACACTCAAACCATTGTATCTTACGCTTTGATAGGCCAAATCCTTGAAACCCTGAAACACTGATTCTTTTGTTATCTAATTCTTTCACTACCTAACAGCCAAGCTTTGGAAATGCCATATTGATCTTTCTGCAGATTGAAACCATTTTCATTATTGAACGTCCAATGTTGTTAATGATCCTGTTTATTGTTTATTACTGCTTATTCTGTTATTATGGTAGAATTGGATTGTTTTTATAAAATTGTGGACCAGATTCGTGGTCAGACCATATAATGGTCAAGTTAGGCCAATGTGTGCCTTGGATCCAGTAGTTAGAGCAGTACTGTATGCTTTGCTCAGGGTTAGTGCGTGACTGATCAGCAGCCTAACCTTGGTTTTTAAAATGATAATATAATATCCAATTCTAAATCATAATCCATTGTTCACTTGATATCATAACCATATTTATCTGATAATCGTTATTCTCAGTTTTGTCATTGTGACTTGCTGAGCTAGTTAGCTCATTTGTGCGATGTTGTTTATGTTCTTTTCCAGTTAAGAAGGAACCGGTTGGTACCGAGGATCCCCAGTCCAGCAGGAGAGTTAGGGGTTCAGGTTGATCGAGTTGAGCTAGTAGGCTTCTTTTGGAATAATTTAAGTTTGTAAAAATTTGTAATAATGTTTAATACTCAGTTCTGAGTTTGGATAGTTGGGATTTGAACGGTTTATAATATAAGTAAGTGTGTTTAGCTTGTGTGCATACTTTAACCTATTACGGTCCGTGGTAGTTGGTAAGTAGGGTCACTGCATATTATTATCTTTATCATTACTATAAGCAGGTTATTAATAAGGTGTGTGTGTGTGGACCCCAAACTTCTGACCCGGGTTTGGAGGGTGCCACAGGTTTGGTATCAGAGCCACAGGTTATAAGTCACTAACACAAGCCTAGATTGACGGGAATGGGTAGAGGGTTAGGATTAGAATTAAGGAATAGAAAAATAGAATGTCGAGAGGTTGAGTGCTATGGTATAACATGTATTAGTGTAATTCGCGTCATGGTTCGAAATTCTTATATTGCGATATGAGTTTAGATAGCAGCGATGGCCGACTCTTTTATCCCCATATCAGCTTATCACTCAGAGCCTTCAGTTGGAGTACCATCTTCGGATCCACGTCCTGTTATTCCACCAGTGTTGGCTATACTACCTCCACCTGTGTTGCAGCCTGTACCATTGCAGGCTATTCCACCTCCAGGCATGAGGTCACCTATCAGAGGACCCCCACCTGCTGATTCAGGCTTTACTAGTCACTCAGTTACAGGAGTACCTTTCCAGTTCTCTTCCTATCCTGTCCCATATCATCAGTTTGAGGCTTGCCTTATGGAGCAGCGATTCCTACAGGGTCAGATTCAGGAGTTACTGCATATTATGCGTACCAGAGAGGTTGGGAGTGGTGAGAGGCGACTCAGAGAGAGGCTTCAGGCGTTTCATAGAGCAGCTGCAGTGAGGATTACTGAGGCTACACATGAGGACATCACCCCTGATTTCCTAGTGGAGTGGGCTAAGTGGGTTCTAGAGGATCTTGAGGAGATTGGAGGTCCAGACTTGCCATGAGTCAGAGATCCAGAGATGCTGAGCATTATTGTGATGGTTATGTATTATGTACAGTAGTGTGTAGTGTGTATCAGTAGACTTTTGGGTTGTATTTATAGAAGAGCTATGCTCACTAGTGAGTAGGTTGGTACCCTTTTGCTTTTACTTTCGAAGTGTCTTTACGCTTGTACTACCCAAAACTTTTGATCTATATATATCAGTACCTTTTTCCTTTCCAGTATTGTCATTTATTTTACTACACCTATTTTACTTTACCTTATTTATTGCACCAGTTATACCCCTGTGATACCATGTACCCTATTTTCCATAACTGTTTATATTCTGTAAAGAAGCATGTAATTTACTTAGTTCAACTGTTACAACTGTTTTCAAAAAGAGATATTTCTGTGTTACAAAACTTTTCTTTTATGCAAAAAATTTGATTTAAAAGCTATGTTAGGTCACACACACTGTAGAGGGGGGGTGAATACAGTGTATAACACAATCAAATCGAACTTTAATAACTCAAGTAATATAAAACAAACTTTATTTAAAACAATAAACTCTGTTATAGTATGGAACTGTTCTTTCTCAGTGATGAACAAATATCACGAGAGCTGCTAGGGTTACAAAGAATAATCTTCTCAATTGTGATAACACTTATAGTGTAAACCCTATGTCTGTGTTTATATACTACATAGTTACAAGATAATCGCTAATTGATATGGAATATAATTCTGCTTCCTAAAATATATCAATCAGATATCTTTTCTTCCAAGTATTCTATTCTTCATAGAATTCATTCTTCATGCATATCTCTTCTTATGTTTGTCTCGATCTTCTTTCCTTTAACCAGCTGCCTTCCTTATCTGAACGTCCTTCAGTACTTCAGTTCTGATATCCATCTTCTGATAATTATCTCCTGATAATATAAGTACTGATATCCTTAAGTCCTGACTTCCGGTAAGTACTGATTTATCCTGTTTAAGTAAGATCTGAAAACTAAACATAAATCACATTAGCCATGACATTATCAAATATATCTAAAAATCTCCCCCAACTTGTAAATTAGCATAATATACAAGTTTAACAGATATTTGATGATGTCAAAAACATTAAGTACAAATGCATGAGAATTTGACTAGATAACTACAACTTACAGTCTTTAAAGCTTTACCAATCTTTAACTTCTGATAACAACTTCAGTCTGTATTCATATCAGAATTTAAGTAGTTGTAGATCTTAACTTGGCTTCATCTTCTGATCTCTCTGATGTCAGGAGTTGTTCTGAGATAGTTCTTCAACAAACATCTCTCAGCATATCCGAGTTCATCAATCATCCTCCTTTTAGAATCTTTAAGTTCTGCAGAATCTTCACCAATTTGGAAGATTACAGCCCTGAGATCATTAATTCTAGCTTTCCTTATGTCCTGATCCAGTCTGATCAAATATGCCTTGTCAGACTCCAGATTGAATTCCACAGCCTTGTAACCTAGAAAGGTAGTTATAATCTTAGCAGAATTGGGCTTCATCTCAACAATATCACCCTTATGATCTCTGTACTTTGGAAGATATGTGCTGTCAGACTTAACAGAATAAAGCTTTTTCTGTTTCTGAATTTGACTCTTCAAAAAGTTTGCAGCACTTTCTGTTATTTTGTCATTCACTTGAAGTAAGAATAATACATGTTCCAGCTCTTCAAAATACTTCAGTGGAATGACATTTTCCCTTATATGATAAACCCTACCATCTGTCATGAAGTACAACAAGATGTGTTCTTTCAAGTAGGTATGGTAAACCATTTGTACAGATTCTAGTTGATTCAATCTCTCAGGAGTTGCTCCAATACCTGGTTCACTTAAGGAAGTTGGATCATTGGTTATGTTCTGTATTCTTCTTTCATCAGCACTTCCCAATCCAGTTTTATCTCTTGCTTCCTTTCCAGTAACCACTCTTGCTTCAAAACCACTTGCAGCAGTCTTCAAAGGTTGAGTCTGTTTGGCTTTAGTGAATCCTGGTAGGAGTATCTTTGAAGGTTTAACATGAGCAATGT